>NW_020953950.1:837393-918790 GCF_900497805.2 Vombatus ursinus | reverse complement strand
TGTGTGTGTGTGTGTGTGTGTGTGTGTGTGTGCATGTGTATGTATGACAGACATACAACATCCAGCAATGGAGCCTGGGGTGGTGTTCTTCTCAAACTTTATTTTTTTAAACTCATAATGAGGGTTGACTTTGTCATAATTCTTTCAGGTTTCCAAAGCACTTTTCCAAAGCTCTTAATAGATTTAGAGATGGAAGTTTAATCAGTCAACTACCATTTATTAAGTGTTCACTATGTGCCAGGCACTATGCTAAGTGCTGAGGATACAAAGAAAGTCCCTGTGCTTAAGGAACTCACAGTCTAATGGGGAGACCACATATAAACAACTATAAACTAATAAAATATAGATGAGCTAAATTAGGGATTATCACTTAGAGAAAGCACTAAGATAAGGACTGGAAAAACTTCTTGTAGATGGGATTTTGTCTGGGATTTGATGGAAGTCAAAGAAGGTAGGAAGCAGAGATGAAGCAGGAGTGTTCCAGGTATGGGGAATAGCACGAGGTTCCTTAGAAGCCATCTAGATTAACATCCTCATTTTGCACGATGAGGAGGGCAAGTAATCTGCCTAAGGTCAAAGAGTAAGCACAGAGGCAAGGGCACTGACTCCCATTCCATCATCCCTTCCAATGTGCCATGATATCTCCATTATCTCTTTTGATCTTTGTAACAGTGAGGAAATACTACAGGTACCTCCTGATCAACTGGGTTGATATATGTAAAGTGCTCTGTAAGCCTTAAAGGGATATGTATGTTCATTGTTGTTGTTGTTGTCATAGGTACTATTTTTATCTGGATCCGTGATTGCGGTGATGTTGGGAGCTCTCTACCACCTTAAACTTTCTCCATGCCAATGCTGCATGCAGCTAATGTTCTACGTATCCTAGAATGAATGAGTGAGGGAATAAGTGAGCATGCATTTATTAAATGTCTACTCTGTTCCACGCACTGTGCTACACACTGAGAGCACAAACCTAAAAAAAGAAACTGGGGGGGGGGGGAGACAGAGAGAGAGAGAGAGAGAGAGAGAGAGAGGGACTGAGAACCAGGGAAGGAAGGTTTGATCTTGGAATGACAAGCATTGAGAGAGTCTTAAATGCAAAGTTAGAAAGGAAAGAGTTCCTGCCCTCATGGAGTTTACAGTCTATCTGTAAAGGCAGTGCATGTATAGAAGGTAATTTTGTGGGGAGGTACTTGTAGTTGGAGGTATAGGAATTATAGATGGAAGGAACCTTAGAAGTTATGAAATTTAACTCACTTACTTTACAGATGAGGAAACTGAGGCCATCAAGGCCAGCCCACTTATTATACAAATAAAAGAACAGATAAGGTAGGGTCATAGTATCTCAGGTAGAATTTGAACCCAGATCTGACTCCCGGGTTCCTGACTCCAATTCTAGTACCTTCTCCACTTACACCGCCCTGCCTCTGGAAGGGCTTTGTGCAGGAGCTGAACTTCGAAGGCAGGTAGGGATGCCAAGAGGTAGAAATGAGGGGAGAAGGCTTTCTAGGTCTGGGGAAGAGACTGTAAAAGTCTGGAGATGGAATAGGAGTCAGGCACAAGAGGGGCAGTTTGGCTGGACTACAGAGTATCTGAAGAGAAAGAATAATAGACACTAAGCCTGAAAAGTGGGCAGGAGCCAGATTGTGACCAACAGGGCAGTTTCTTCCTTTCTTTCCCCCCTGCTAAGGCATTTAGGACCCACTGGAGTTTATTGAGCAGGAGTGGCGTGGTCAGGTTTGTGCATCTGCAGTATCCTTCTGTGGAGGATGGTTTGGTTTAGGGTGAAGTCAGGGAGACCAATGAGGAATCCCCTGGGTGTTTAAAAAGATTTGTGCTTTTAATGTTGATAAACACTTCCTTTGCCCACACAGATCAACAATATTCCTTTTAATCTTAGTAGGCCTTCTTCAAGCAGCTAAGTGGTGCAATGGATAGAGTGCTGGACCTGGGGTCAGGAAGACTTGAGTTCAAATCTGGCTCAGCCACTTACTAACTCTGTGACCTGGGCAAGTCACTTACTCTCTGCCTCAGTTTCTTCAGCTTTAAATGGAGATAATAACAGCACCTATCTCCAAGAGTGGTTGTGAAGATCAAATGAGACTGATGTTGGTAAAACATTTAGTGCACTGCTTGGCACATAGTAGGTGTTTAATAAATGCTGGCCTTCCTTTCATTCCTTTCTTGAGTTGCTGTGTCCGTTCCCCTTGGGTCTATGATTCTGGTGATAAATCCCTGAGCCTTGCCAGGCTGCTCTGCAGATGATAGCCGTCCAATGGGGCTGGCCCAGGAGCCTTTCTACTTGCCAGAGGACTTTGGAGGGGGAGGGGGAAGTGTTATTTTTCACTTTTCTCAACTCTGAGAACTCGTGAATTTATGTAGAAGGTGGGAGGGGAGGAAATGGCAAGAGGGAGGGAGCAGAGGGAGCACTGATATTAAGGAAGGGGAGATCTTATTAACAAAATGAAAATGTCCAAGTGACAAATCAACTTTTCTTTCTGCCCTTCCCCCCATTTCTCTGGTTCTTTAAAGTCTATAAAGCATCTCACAAGAACTTTGCAAAACTGGTGCAAATATTCGTATCTCCCAAATGTGTTTTGCATGACTGTACATGTAAAATCTATATCTAAGTGCTTGCATCTCATGGAGGAAGGTGGAAAAGGAGGGAGGGAGAGAATTCGAAACTCAAAATTCTTAAAAACAAAAGTTAAAAATTGTTTTTATGTCTAATTTGAATTATATATATATATAATTTTTCATATTAAAATATTCTTATCTCCATCTTTTAGATGAGGAAACTGAGGTTCAGAGAGGTTATAACTTGTCCAGGGTTACAGTTTGTAAGCACTGAAGGCAAGGTTTCTAAGAGTAGGATCCGTGTTCTTTGTACTTGACCCTGCTTTCTCCCCACCCCAACCCCTAACTTTGTTCTTGGACAAGGAAGCAAAGCTCTTCCTATCTCTGGTCTGTAGGTAGGAGTAGTACAATGGAAAAAGCCCTGAGCTTGTAGTCTGGGGAGCTTCATTCAAATCCCACCCATTCACCAAAGGATCAAAAAGAAAAAGGGAATGGGAGTGGGAGAGCAGTTCAGTAAAAATAACCCACACATCAACCAGATGTAACAATGTATGCAGTGTTCCACATCCATAGTTTCCCACCTCTGCAAAGAAGGGAGTGCCAAGCATGACCATTTTATAGACCGTTCAGTCATCACTGCTCTTGTTATTGTTGAGTTCGTTTGTCTCGGTTCTTCCCATTGACACTGTTGCAGTCATCATGTACCTTGTTTTCCTGGTTCTGCTGACTTTGCCATGTATCAGTTCATGTAAGTCTTCCCATGCTTCTCTGAATCCTTCATACTTAACCACTTCTTTTGTACCAGTGCTACTCCATTCGCTTACCACACCTTTATGGACAAAGAGGCCAAACCCTTCTTATCCCTAGGGGACTCTTAGGTAGAGTGGGGCAGTGAAAAGAGGCCTGGGTTTGCAGTCAGGAGAGCTGAATTCAAATCCTACCCTCTTCCCCTTCCTGTGTAACCTCACCCTGTCTTGGCCTTGACCGTGAAAGAGATTGGGCAAGATGATCTCTAAGATATCTTTGAACTCTCAGGCTATGATCTTGTGATCCCATCATCTCTGACATCATCACTATTTAACTTCCAAGAAAGAAGTCTCTCTCTTGGCTCCGGGTAGGGTCCTGCCAGGTGGAGAGAGACTTCCTGTAAGGAAAGTCATGCTTCTCTGAATTCTTAATATTTACCATTTATTATGGTGCTGGAATATTCCATTATATTCACATACAGTTTGTTCAGCCATTTCCCAACTGATGGGCATCCATAGTTATTTAATATTACAAAAAAGTGCTACTCTCAGTATATTTTTGTATGTAGGACTTTTTTTTTTTCTAATATATTTGGCCTCAATGGAAAATGTGACTAGTGATGGAATCTCTGGGTCAAAGGGCATGGGCATCTTACTTTTATTTACTTTCTTTACATAATTCCAGACTGCTTTCTGGAGTGGTTGGACCAATTTACAGCTCTACCAACAATGTATTAGTGTGCCTGAGGTGGTGACTTTTCACCAATATTGAACATACAATTATCATTCAAGTATAGGTTGGATTAGACATTCTTTGAGGGCCCTTCCTAGTCTGGGATTTGACTTAGTTCATGTTCTGGGCCAACAAAACGAAAAAAAAAGCAAATTATCATTAGAGAGGGCTTACAGAGTCAGGAAATGGTGCTACGTAGGGACAGACTTCAGGATGACAGAAGGTTTTTACAGGAAGAGAGGCAGGTTATTATTACAATCAAGAATCTCTCATTCTATTGGTGTGAATCATCCCAAAGCAGATTGATACTTCTCTGGGACTTGATAGCCAGCCTGAAAGAGTTATTGTTGTTCAGTCATGTCTGACACTTTGTGACCCCACTTAGGTTGTTGCTTTTTTTGTTGTTGTTGTTGTTGGCAAAGATACTGGCGTGCTTGTCATTTCCTTCTCCAGCTCATTTAACAGATGAGGAAACTGAGGCCAACAGGGTGAAGTGACTGGCCTAGGGTCACACAGCTAGTAAGTGTCTGAGGCCAGATTTGAACTCAAGAAGATGAGTCTTCCCCACTCTAGGCCTGGTGTTCTGTGCACTATGGCACCACCTAGCTGCAAGAGTTGCTGTGGCCTAAAAATTCATCGGCCTACAGCTAGGTTGGTGGTGAGCTGATCCAAGCCTTAAGACTGGGGCTTGGGTCAGAGATACCCAGTCCATCACCAGGCCTGTGCTCTAAACCTTTCGTGCATGGTGTAGACCTTGTCCTCTTGTCCTCTTCCCGCAGAGTCTCTGAGAACCTCAAGGCCCTCCAGACTGAATAAGGCATTAGAATAATAATAATCATTGTTGTTATTATTATTATGGTGGTTGTTGCTAACATTTATATAACATTTTGAGGTTTACAAAGCACCTCAGACACGCTCTCTCATTTGGTCCTCACAACCCTATGTGGAAGGTGCTATTATTCCCATTTTACTGAGGCTTATAAACTGAGGCTGGGAGAAGTTAAAGGACTTGCCCAGGGTCACACCACAAGTAGGTATCTGTGGCATAATTTGAACTCCAGTCTTCTTAACTCTAAGCCTAGCCCTCTATCCACTGTGCCACCTATCTGCCTGAAGGAGGGCTTTAGCAAGGTTCATTGTAATAACTGACTTTTAAATAGCACTTGCTGTCTACCCACACTCCATGTATCTGATCCTCAGGCTGATTCTGTGTAGTGGCAATGCAGACCCATTTTACACATGAGGAAACTGAGGCTCATTGAGGGAAGTGACTTATCCAAGCCTTCGTGGATTTGAAGTGGCAGTCTTAGGGCTGGCCTCCCAGGAAGTACAGGAAGGTGGGCTGTGATGTATAAGGATGGAGAAGCACATAACCTGCATCAATAAGACGGGTAGTGAGATGGGGAGGGGGAGGATTGAGTACCAAAAGGGACAGAAAGTTTGGCAGCTTTTTGGCAGAAAGTTTGGGAACCACTCTTGCTAAAAGTGGAAGTTTCCAGATTTAGGCAAGACAAATTGTCTCCAAGCTGGCCCTGTTCTTCAGAATTAGCGTGGATCTAGCGGGCATCTGGGAAAGGGGAGGGTTATTATGCTCAAGACTTAATTGGTCTGAAAAATTCCATCCCTCTTGTCCCGTCCTCCTCTTTTCAGTGGAAAGCGCTGGGGGGGAACTTTCGTTTATAAAACGAACTCTGGCCTTGTCACAGTTTGACCCTAGAAGAGAAATGAGCATCCTCTCTTTGGTAACCTAAAAATGCCTCCGAATTGGTTTTTGTCCAGACAGATTTTGAAGACTGGATGGATTCCTGGTTCATTCGTGGAATTGTGATTTAAGGCTCAAAGAGAGTTATTAGGGGAACTAGTTTGTTAAGTCTGGGTTGAACCCAGCCTGGCCACTTAGGCAGCCTGAATTTCAATTTCATCAAATGCCTGACTTTATGAAAATGAAGACGTGCTAAGACAAGATCTTTAGTGTGAATGTCTTCAGTAGAAGATTGGTCATTTTGTATTTCCCTCGGATGCTGAACTTGCCATGAACTATCCCACACACCTGCAATGTACCCCTTGACCCTCTGAGGCCTTACTCACAAACCACTTCCTGTGCAGGAAGCTCTTCCTCAATCCTCTCTCCTGCCTCGACTAAATATGTTTTTATTTGTTTGCCTGTTGTTTCTGCCAAGAGAATGTAAGCTCCTTGAGGGCAAGGGCTGTCTCACTTTGATATCTGTATCAAATGTGCCCATTGGCCCAGTACCAGTACCAGCGCATTGTCTTATGCGTTGGAAGTGCTTGATAAATGCTTGTTGGATTGAATCTATAAAGTAGGGATGACAATAGTACCATTACTGCCTACCTCATCACAGGGGCAGGGTCCTGGATTGAGAGCTGGGAGAGACTGTCAAGTCTCGTCCATCTAGTCCAACTCTCTCTTTTTACAAATGAGGAAACTGAGGCCCAGTGAAATGCCTTCCTTGCCTAAGGTCACACAGGGAGTATCAGACCTGGGATTTGAACCCAGGTCCACTGACTCCTCCACTAATACGGTAGGCTTCTAGCCTGGTGTGGAAATCAATGAGATTGAGAAAGGAAACGAGTTTTGTAAACCTTAAGGTGCTGGATAAATGCCAGCTGTTATTCTGTGGAAATGAGGGGATTGGCTTCACCAGTCTCTAAGATCCCTTCCATCTCTGAATCTCATGAAGGAGGCACCAGCTGGTCAACAGGATGAAGGAGCTCACCAGGCAGCCTGGCACTGGGTCTCCCTTCCTGCCTTCCCATCACCTTCATTCATTCCACGCCCTTCTGGATTTACTTCCAGAGCATAGCTTTCTCTTAGCCATTCTTCATGCTTTTTTTCAGTATCTGGATAAAATTCCTCATGAGACTGAAGTGAAAAGAAGGTAGAGGAGTCAGGTTGGTACAGAGCAACATCCCTGGGGCAGTGGACGGAGGCTCCCAATAAAAAGAGATATCACGTGCCTCGAGTGCCCGGGACTGGCATGCATGATGAAGCCCTGGCCTTGGAGCCCAAGGACCTGAATTCTAATCTCCCTCTGCTACTCATCAGCTGAGTGACCTTGAGCATTGATTTACTTCCCCTTTAAAATGAGGTGGAAGGACTACATTGCCCTAGAACAAGGGTAGCCTTGAGGCCACATGTGGTCCCCTAGGTCGTTGGATGTGGCCTCTGGACTGAGTCCAAGATTTACAAAACAAATCCTTTTATTAAGGGGATTTGTTCTATGAAGTTTGGATTCTGTCAAAGGGCTGCACTTGAGGACCTAGAGGGCTACGTGTGGCCTTAAGGTCGCAGGTTCCCCACCCCTGCCCTAGAAAGTCTCTTCTAGTCTCAGTCTCAGTCTGTGCTTTTAGGACAGGCTGACCAAAGAGGGCAGCAATTTAGATATCTTTAACCAAGGACTTCCTGGAAAACCTGATTCATTAACTTCTTCACCTTGAAAGGTCTTGAATATTTAATTACCTTCCTTAAAGTCTTGAACACTCAAGCAAATTAATTCACCAGTTGGAAACGCCCAATCTAATATACCTGACCCTATTAACAACTCTGTTTTCTAAGGGTCAGGCTATTTCTCATCTCTCTATAGTGTGGCCAGAAGAATTGGTTTCAAGGCCCAGCTCTGCCTTTTATCAGCCATAGGACTGGGCAGGTAACTTCATCTTTCAGAATCTGTGAAATGGGGTTAACACCGCTCGCACTACCCATCTCATGGTGTTGCTTCAGGAATCACATGTGAGAATGGATATGAAGTGGCCTGGAAAGTGGAAAATGCTAATGAAGATCAAATTGCTGTTATTAGTGGTTAGAGGGTCAACCAGAGAATTGGGAAGACTGAAGTGCAAATCTTTCCTTTGATACCTACTGGCTGTGGGACCCCTAGACAACATGCTTAATGTCCCAGGGTAGACAATTCTCTCAAGACTGACTCTCTCTCTCTATGTCTGTCTCTCTCTGTTTCTTTGTCTCTTTCTCCCTTTCTCCTCTCTCTCTCCCTGTCTCCCCCCCTTTCTCTCCATCTCTGTCTCTCTCTGTCTCACTCTTTCTCCCTCCCCCCTGCAAGATAATATGTATGTGTGTATAAATGTGTATATACTTGTGTGTTTATGTATATGTATGCATTTACACATTTTATACATGGGGAGAGAGAGAGAGCAGAGAAATCATTAAACTTGCTTTAGAGGAAGGAGTTTCTCCATCAGGGAGTTCCCTGTGTCAGTACAATCACAGATCCTATCCCTATTATCATTATTATTATTTCATTCATCTCACTTTGTTCAATGAAGATCAAATAGAAACAATCATAGAACAAATCACTAACCTGATATAATTTTTATGTATTTAACATTATGTAGCCTATATAACAGCGTATTTTTATAGTCAAATAAAAATGCTAAGATGTAAGCTCATCTCTCTGTAGGGTCTCTGAAAGCATCCTTGAGACAACTGCATCAGCAGACAGGGCAACCAGGATGATACGTGTCTTGTCTTAGCTGGTTTCTTAAAGTTGCTATTTCTTCTGCCAGGTCTGTGTATTTTTGGAAAGCTTTTTGTTCTGTGTAGCTTGGAGATGATGAGTATTTGGTATGACAACATCTATTAAATGTTGTTCACGTGGATTTTTCCCCTGGTGATTATTGGCAACAGTTCAGTCTGAAATAATGCACTAGTGAGTTCTGGAGCTTGTTGTTTGAGATCTTCATGCAGTATATTTTGAGGTCTGTATTTGTGATATATCAGAGCTGAGGTTGAATTTGAACTCAAGCCTTCTTGACTCCAGGTCTCTCTCCCTGGCGTCACCTAGCTGCCACCAGCATGCCATAGACTTGGAAACTGCTAGAATTTTTCAGACATGAAACCACTAAAAGTTACCTTTCTCTTCTTTTCTTTGCAGATATGGGGTATGGAATATTACATAAACTATCAAGCTTAGTTGACATACTCGTTGATTTTTATTAAACCTTTTTTCCTCTTTCTGTTTTGTTACGAGCTCAGTAGGTAAGACATGGAGGAGACATATATTTAGAAATGAAGGTGATGTAAAGATAAAAGATGTCAATAAGGCTTTAAAAAAAAATCTTTCACTCTTGGCTTCCTGTTAGTTAATAAGTCAGAGATGGAGGAGCACAGAAGGACCATTGAACTGGAAACCAGAAAGTCAAAGGACTGGTCAGTTCACTACCTAGCTGTGACCTTGCCCAGAGTGACCTCTGTTATCTGAGCCACCACTTTCAAATGAAAGGAGCAGAGCAGGTGGTTTTTAAGGGCCCTCTCATCTCTAACATGCTGTAGATATTCCAAGATCTCTCCTAACTCTGACATTCTGTATCTTAAGTCCCTCCCAGCTCTGCCATTCTAGGATGTTTTTTTAAGTACATTTATTTATTTTTACACATATTTACAATAAAACCCTCATCCTAAACATGCCTAATCCAGCAAAATAAATGCCCATATTGACCATGGCCGAAAACATGCCTCACTCGACACCTTGATGTCATCATCTTTCTGGCAGGAGGTGAGGGGAATAGTCCATCTTCAGTCTTCTGGACTTATGGTTTGTCATTGCGTTGCTCAGAGTTCTAAAATCTTTTCAAGTTACTTTTCTCCATAATGTTGTCATAATTGTATAAATTGTTCTCTTAATTCTATTCCCTTTACTCTGCATCAGATCATAGAAATCTTCCTTGTTTCCCCTGAAACTATATAATTTCTTATGGCACAGTAGTATTCCTTTATTTTTTTTGTTTTTTTGGCTAGGCAATGAGGTTAAGTGACTTGCCCAGGGTCACACAGTTAGTTAAGTGTCAAGTATCTGAGGCTGGATTTGAACTCAGGTCCTCCTGACTCCAGGGCCAGTGCTCTCTCTACTGCGCCACCTACCTGTCCCTATTCCTTTACATTTATATTTCATCACTTGTTAAGCTTTTCCCCAGCAGGGAAGGGGCAACCCCTTAGATTCTAATTTTGGGTTTCCATGAAATCTGACATTCTATATTCTAAGGTCCTCCCCAGCCCTGACATTTGTTGTTCCAGAATCTCCCCAAGCTTGATATTCTGTGTCTTAAGGTTCCCTGCTCCTGACATTCTATAGCCATGATATGATGTCATCCATCCTTTTTTTTTTATTACAGATTATCATTTCTTCCCCACTCTTGATGTCACACACTTGTGTGGCTCTGGCTACTCAGCAAAGTCAGAAAACTGCTTTCTCTGATTGACAGATTATGGATGATCTAAGCCTCTTTGCTTAGCCTGTGGGTCATCTGTGGGGAATGAGACCATCTAAGTACAGGTGTCTTGCCTTACAGAACTATTTGCTTAATTTGTCCTTTCTGCTGCCACACTCTACCCAAAGGGATCCCCCTCCCCATTCAGTTGCCATTCTGACTCACTGATTGCATATTTTCTGAGGTCCCTGTCCCCAGCCCCTCCCACACACTGGTTGAAAGATCCCTCATTGTTTTTCTGAAACAGAATTCTCCATCCCTGTGACCTGTGATCTGTCTGGATGTGATCTGAACCTCGCCATGAGATGGGATTCTGAGTCCCTGGTTTGCAAGGACCTGGGACTTGGGGACAAAAGTGTTTGTGGGTTGAAACTTGGCAGGTCTCAGGTCCCTGTGAATTCCTCCTTTGTGTGAATGTAGAGCAGCCAATTTCTTTCCAACTGAATACAAGGGGTATCATTCCCAATTATGCAGCCTGGCAGGCAGAGGTGTGTTTAATAGAACAGTTAAAAAGTCTCTTTGTTATAAGAGCTGATAGTGTTGCCAGACACCTAGCTCTGTGCTCATCTCCAGGATGCCCGGGTGTTTTAGAAACCAGTTTCCAGTGTCAGGAATAAATCTGGTCTACAGTGGAGAAAGGACTGAACTGAGAGGAAGGAGAGTCTGGGTCCCAGTGTATGCTGTGATGTGTTAGTCTGGTACAAACTAAAAACTCTGAATTGGAAGCCAGAGGACCTGGATTCGAATCCTGAATCTGTCACGACCTGTGTAACTTTTGACAAGTTGCTTCTTTGCGTCCCTGCGTCTGTAAAATGAGGGGGCTGGTCTTGGTGACCTTAAAGGCCTCCTCCAGCTCTAAATCTGTGATCTTAATTTACTTCATATCTTGGGGTCTCAGTTTCCTCATCTGTAACATTAGGTGTTTGGACTTGATGACTTTAAAGTCCTTTACAACTCTAAACCTATGATCTTACCATCCTATGAAAGTATTTTTCATGCTCTGAGCCTTCATTTTCTCATGTAAAATGAGAGAGAGTATTGGATTTGGAAAATCTAGCTTACTGCCTGTGTGATAGGGTCTCCCCATGCCTCAGTTTCCTTGTATGGCAATTTCCCAAGACCTTCCCCACCCAAAACAGTCTCTCTTTTCTTTTTTTTTTTTAATTTTTTTTCAGTCTCTCTTTTCTGATGGGCTCTTCTGAGCTCCCCTCCATTGTTCTCCGTTCTAAGGGCCAGCTTTAGACACTCTAGAAGTTTTTCAGGTTCGGATCCAGACCCTGTGCTGAATGTGTTGCCTGGGCATGACCCCAGGCCTGCGTTTTCTCACCCTAGGAAAGCTTTCACTGTTCTCTGTTTCCAGGAGATGTTAATGCAAGACCAGGTTGCAAAAATCCAGTAAAAGTGGGGGACTGGAATACCCAACAGGGCGAACTTTAACCGCTTTCTCTGCCGTGTTCCCATTCTGGGGGATGTCATACTTTCCCGGGGAATGTTCACAGTCTGTGTCTCACCACTTGGGATTCTGGTTCTTGGCCCTTGGATGGGCGATAGTGGGGTTTGTATTTATTCTGGGCACTTGGCCTAGGGTGTTTTATGATCATATTTGCATACAGTTACATGATTTGTATATTGGGATCTCTGGGTGAGCCTGATCCTTTTTTTTCTTAGGGCCCCTTAACCACCTGGGCCAAAAATCACTGTTTCCCCTTTCACTGTGCACCCCACAGCCCTGCCCTGTACCAGCCTTTCCTACTGCATTCATCATTTACTACATCTGAGATAATGCTGGTAGAGCACCAGGCAAAGAACAGCCTCTTAATATGCTTTTAAACACTTAAGATGGAGCTCCTCATCCCTTGACTAAGACATCTGGTTCTGTGTGCTTTATTGCAGGCGAATCTTGAACCCAAGACTTTAGCATGAAGGGCTGTTGGCAGGTGTCCCCTGAATCTCTTCTGGTGACATCTGGTAGGTATCAGGCTCTGTTGGGCAACATTTTGCACTTTGACTGGGTCACAGAGTGTAAGCAGGGAGAAATATTCATGTTTTTGCCCATTAATATCCCTAATACTTAACACAGTGCCCAGAACATAGTAAGAGGGGAAGGGAACAAGCATTTATTAAGTGCTTACTATATGCCTGGCACTGTTCTGAGCACTTTACAGATATTTTCGTTTGATCCTTATGACAACCTGGGAGATGTGTTATTATGATCATTGTATTAGAGTTGAGGAAACTGAGGCAGACAGTGGTTAAGTGACTTGACCAGGGTCAGACAGCTCATAAGTATCTGAGACTGAATTTGAACTCAGGTCTTCCCAACTCCATATCCAGTGCTTTGTGCACTATGGTGCCACCTCATGCTTAATAAATGCTTATTGATTAATTGGCTCAGAGGATTATAGATGCAGAGCTGGAAAGGATCTGAGAGTAAAGGATGTGACCATCTAATCCAACCTCCTTATTTTATAGAGAAGGAGAATGAGGCCTAGGGAGGTCCTAAGTACAAGTTGCAGAGCTGAAATTTGAACTCAGGTCCCCTGGTTTCAAAGCCAGTCCTCATCCTACTGTCTCACACTGCCTCCCACAAGTCTATAATGATGATGAGAGCTGAGGCAGTGGGATATGGTGAATATCCCAGAGCCTGCCTGGGAGTTGGGAAGACTTGAGTTCAAATCCAGCCTCTGAACACATACAGGCTCTGTGACCTTGGACAAGTCACTCTTAGTGACCTAGGAAACTCTTACAGACAATGTGGAGAGGTGGAGCCAAGATGGCAGAGTAAAGGCAGGGCCTCACCTGAGCTCTCCTTCAAACTCCTCCAAATAACCTTTAAATAATGACGCTAAACAAATTCTAGAGCAGCAGAACCCACAAAAAGATGGAGTGAAACAAATTTCCAGCCCAAGATAACTTGGCAGGTCAGCAGGAAAGGTCTGTTGCCCCGGGGTGAGAGAGGAGCATAGTCCATCTAAGCCCCCACTAAACCAGGAGCAGACATCGGGGTGACTGAATCATTGGCAGCAATGGCAGTTTCCAGACCTTTTAGGCCACAGATGATGAGGAGATAAGACAACAGGTCAGAAGAAGATTGACAGGGGTCCCTTTGTTGTACCAGGGGCAGGACTCTATTGCATTGCCTATACTTGGATCTGGGGTGCAGTCCTGGGACTTAGTCCCAGTGTGAGGAGGAGCACTAGCATGGCAGAGCTTATGGCCACAGTCACAGTGCCAGAGTTGTGGTCACCCACAAACCAGTGCACAGTACAGGAGAGTAGTAAACACACCTCTCCCTAGATCATACCGCCTTGGAAGAGCCAAAAACTTGCAGGTCCCCAGAATTATCTCTTAAAACAGCTGCACAAAAAAAAATACTAAAGCTTGGGACAGTGCCCCCTCCACTTGGGAAGCAGAGCCCCACTTTAGCATGGAGTTAAAAGTCAAGAAATAGGCTGGAAAATGAGCAAACAACAGGAAAAAAGTCTGACCATAGAAAGTTACTATGGTGACAAGAAAGATCAAAATACATACTCAGAAGAAGACAACAAAGTCAAAATGTTGCATCCAAAACCTCAAAGAAAAATATGAATTGGTCTCAGGCCATGGAAGAGCTAAAAAAGGATTTTAAAAATCAAGTAAGAGGTAGAGGAAAAATTGGGAAGAGAAATGAGAGTGATGCAAGAAAATAATGAAAAAAAGAGTCAACAGCTTGGTAAAGCAGGCACACAAAAAAAAATACTGAAGAAAATAACACCTTCAAAAACAGAATAAGCCAAATGGTAAAATAGGCACAAAAATTCGCTGAAGAGAAGAACTCCTAAAAAAAAGTAGAATTGGCCAAAGAGAAAAGGAGGTACAAAAGCTCACTGAAGAAAATAATTCCTTAAAAGTTAGAATTGGGCAAATGGAAGCCAATGACTTTATCAGTCACCAAAAAAACAATCAAACAGGGGCAGCTAGGTGATGCTGTGGATAGAGCACTGGCCCTGAAGTCAGGAGGACCTGAGTTCAAATCTGGCCTCAGACCAAACACTTGACACTAGCTGTGTGACCTGGGCAAGTCACTTAACCCCAATTGCCTAAAAAACCTAAAAAAAAAAACCTAAAAAAAAAAAAAACAAACAAAATCAAAGGAATGAAAAAAAAAGAAGAAAATGTAAAATATCTCGTTGGAAAAACAACTGACCTAGAAAATAGATTCAGGAGAGATAATTTAAGAATTATTGGACTACCTGAAAGTCATGATCAAAAAAAGAGCCTAGACATCATTTTTCAAGAAATTATCAAGGAAAACTGCCCCGATATTCTAGAACTAGAGGGCAAAATAGAAATTGAAAGAATCCACTGAACATCTCCTGAAAGAGATCCCAAAATGCCAGGAATATTACAGCCAAATTCCAGACCTCCCAGATCAAGGAGAAAATACTCCAAGCAGCCAAAAAGAAACAATTCAGATATCATGGAGCCACAGTCAGGATAACACAAGATGTAGCAGCTTCTACATTAAAGGATTGAAGAGCTTGGAATCTGGTATTCCAGAGGTCACAAGAGCTAGGATTACAACCAAGAATCACCTACCCAGCAATACTTGAGTATAATCCTTGGGGGGAGGGGGGGAATGGGAATTCAATGAAATAGAGGAGTTTCAAGCATTCCTGATGAAAGACCAGAGCTAAATAGAAAATCTGACTTTCCAATACTAGATGCAAGAGAAGCATAAAAAAGTAAACAGGAAAGAGAGATCATGAGGGGATTCTATAAGATTAAACTCTTTATATTCCTACATGGGAAAATGATATTTATAACTTCTAAAAATTTCTCATTATTAGGACAGTTAGAAGGAGTATGCACAGACAGAAAGCCAAGGTGAGTTGAATGTGATGGGATGATTATCTAAAAAAAATAAAATTAAGGTGTGAGAAAGAAGAATATACTGGGAGAAGGGAAAAGAGAGAGATAGAATGGGATAAATTATCCAACATAAAAGAGGCTTGAAAGTGATTTTACAGGGAAGGGGAGCACATGAACCTTGCTCTCAGCCAAACTGACTCAAAGAAGGAATACACACTCAGTTGGGTGTAGAAATCCATCTTACCATACAGGAAAGTAGGGAGGGAAGGGGATAAGTGAAAGGGTGGAGGGGAGGAGTTGATAGAAGGGAGGGCAGTTTGGAGGAGGTAAAAGTCAAGAGCAAAACACTTTGAGGAGAATGGACAGGTAAAAGGAGAGAGTAGGATAAACAGGGAGAATATAGAATGGAGGGAAATACATTGTTGGTAATCATTACTATAAAAAAAATTTTTTTACAATGAGCTTCTCTGATAAAGACTTCATTTCTCAAACACAGAAAACTGAGTCAAATTTACAGAAATAAAAGCCATTTCTCAATTGATAAATGGTCAAAGGATATGAACAGGCAGTTTTCAGACAAAGTAATCAAAGCTATCTATAGTCATATAAAAAAATGTTCTAAATCACTATTGATGAAAGAAATGCAAATTAAAACAACTCTGAGCTACTACCTCACACCTGTCAGGTTGACTAATATGACAAAAAATGACAAATATTGGAGGGAACGTGGGAAAATTAAAACACTAATGCACTGTTGGTGAAGTTGTATGCTGATTCAACCATTCTGGAGAGCAATTTGGAACTATGCCCAAAGGGCTATAAAACCACGAATACCCTTTGACCAAGCAATACCATTACTAGGTCTGTATCCCAAAGAGATAAAAAACAAAAAGTAAAAGGAACTACGTGTACAAAAATATTTATATCAGCTCTTTCAGTGGCAGCAAAGAATTGGAAATTGAGGGGATGTCCATCAATTGGAGAATGGCTGAACAAGTTGTGGTATATTGTTGTGATGGAATATTATTGTGCTTTAAGAAATGATGAGCAGGATACTCTCTGAAAAATCTGGAAAGACACAAACTGAAGCAAAGTGAAATGAGTAGAACCAGGAGAACATTGTACACAGTAACAGCAATATTGTATGATGATCTACTATGAATAGCTTAGCTATTCTCAGCAATACAACAATCTAAAACAATTCTGTAGGGCTTATGATGAAAGGTGCTGTCCATCTCCAGAGAAAGAACTGGTAGGGCCTGAATGCAGATCAAAGTTACTTTTCCTTTATTTTCTTGTTTTCTTCAGTGTTTTCTTTCACAGAATGACTTGCATGGAACTGCGTTTTGCATGACTACACATGCATAACCTCTGTCAAATTGCTTGCCTTCTCAATGAAGGGGACGAGAGGAGATTTGGAGAAATTTTGGTACTCAAAATTTGAAAAGAAAAGAATGTTAAAAATTGTTTTTACATGTAAAAAAATATTAAATAAGAATTTTGTTTAAAAAGATGATGTTAGTAAGTTTAGATGTCCAATAACAGAGAGAGTTTCCTAAACCAAAGAAATCCTAGCTCTGTTCCCCTCCTCCCCACAAAAGCTGACATGTATATCATTCATTAAGGTTTGCAAAAGGTTTTGTATTCATTCTCTCATTTGAACTACAGTCCTATGAGGTAAGTATTATCCCCACTTTAGAGATAAAGAAACTGAGTCTGAAAGAAGTGGAATTGCCCAAGGTCATATAACTAGCAAGTGTTTTGTTGTTCAGTCACTCTATGTGACCCATTTGGGGTTTTCTTGGCAAAGACACTAGAGTGGTTTTCCATTTCCTTCTCCAGCTCATTTCACAGATGAGGCAAACAGGGTTAAGTGACTTGATCAGGGTCACACAGCTAGAAAGCGTCTGAGGCCCAGATTTGAATTTGGGAAGATGAGTCTTCCTGACTCCAGGCCCAGCGTTCTAACCACTGCAACCACCTCGCTTCATCTGGCAAGTATCTGAAGTATAATTTAAGTCTAAGACTTCCTGACTCCAATTCCGTGCTATCCATTATGCCATACTGCCTCTGAGAGTGAAGAGAAAGTTTGGTGTAGTGAAAGTCCTGGGTCCAGGGCCTGCCGACTTTGACCATTAAGAGCTTTGTGGCTATGGCTGTGTCACTTAACTACCTGTCTGAGCTTCAGTTTCTTCAACTGCCAAGTGGGTTGATAACCCTCGCCCTCTGCCATCTCATAGAATTGGTGGGAGATGAGCACTTTGTAAACTGTAGAATGTTCTATGTGCAGGAGCCATGAGAAGGAAGGATGGGCTCCTCCAAGGTGTCCTTCTTGGAAGTGACCATCTTCCACATTCCTGTGAACACAGAATTAGCCCCTTTCCAACCTTCCCAAAAGGAAAAAACTCAACACTAAATGTAGCTATAGTGGGTGCTCTATGTTACCACCAAGCCCAGGAATGAGAAAAGCAGGAAAACCGGACTTCAGTGGGAGGTGGGAAGCCACACATGCTTTCAATCCATTCCAGGACCTGTTTGGGGAACCAACATTGAAAGCAATGTAGCGATAGGTCAATATATCTGTACAGTAGCCAGTCTGGACTCCTTTCCTTTTGCTCCATGGAGGGGAGCACAAGAGGGGGCAGGGTGTGAGGAGACAGAGTCACTTGAATCAATGAAGTGGTCAAGCAATGCTGTGTTCTGGGGATACAAGTACACACAAGTGAGACGCCCTCATGGAACTTACAGTCTGTCAGGAAACCCTCCTTAAATCCCATGAGGACATAGATTGCCCTTTTTTTGAACTTTCTATCGAACGTAGCACAAAGTTAGGGTTAGCACGCATTTAACCATGGTGGCCACCTGGTGCATAGTAGGCATTTAATAAGTGCTTATTGAGTGATTGATGCCTAAGGTTTTGTCATAGCATAAATAAGCATTGATCAGATATGGTATGTGCTGACCCCTTGGTATGTCCATAGGACTTTGAGCATTAAATATTATAGCTCAAAATACCTTTTAAACAAAACTATTTTGGGGCAGCTAGGTGGCGCAGTGGATAGAGCACCAGCCCTGAAGTCAGGACGACCTGAGTTCAAATCCTGCCTCAGACCAAATACTTGACACTTACTAGCTGTGTGACCCTGGGCAAATCACTTAACCCCAATCGCCTCACCAAAACAAAAAAAAAAACAAACTATTTTTAAACCAAGGGACACATGTTGATTCACCATAATTATCTAATGAGAAAATGCCTCTGTGGCATTGGGTTTCAGATGGCAGGATAAGTAATCCCTGTTTTGAGGACTGGGAAGGATGTAGGATTAAAAGCTAGACCTTGCCCATCTAGGGCCCAAAACTTTGTCCCAGGGATACTAAAAATATGACGGCCCTGCCAAGCTCTCCAGTGTAGGAAGGGTCTGTTGACAGAGGCGATGAGAACCATTACCTTCCCCGGGGTCCATCCCTCTTCCGACTCAAGCTGATTTGCCTTTGAGGGCCTGGCTTCCTTCTACATCAGCAGGTATTTTTTGAGTGCCTGTTTGATGAGGCACAGAACTGGGTGCTTACTTCAGGGCAGGGATAAAAGGCTGCTTCCTGGAATCAGCAGCATTGTGGTTTTGGAATCAGAGGACTTGGGTATGAAGCCCAAAGGCAAGGTCTACCTTGCTCAAGAAATTTCTTAATTTCCCTGGATCTCAGCTTCCTCGTCTGTAAAATGATGGGCAGCCAAGTGGCAAAATGAATAGAGAACCTGGCCTGGAGTCAGGAAGACTCCTTTTAGTGAGTTCAAATATGGCCTCAGACACTTCCCAGCTGTGTGACCCTGGGCAAGTCACTTCACCCTGTTTGCCTCGGTTTCCTCATCTGTAAAATGAGCTGGAGAAGGAAATGGCAAACCAACCAAGTATCTCTGCTAGGAGAACCCCAAATGGGGTCATGGAGAGTCAGACATGACTGAAAAATGACTGAACAACAACAAAAATGAGGGGATGGGCTAGATGTCCTCTGGGGCCCCTTCCAGTGCTAGATATAGGATCCTATGCTCCTGGGATTTCTTAGAACAAGTTGTCCCACTAGGTTGGAGAACAATCCTTTCTCAACACAGTCTCTCACAATCCTTCCATTTCTTCTCTGCATTCTGCTTGGCAATGAACCTTCCCTGATTTCTTTATTTGTTAGTGCTCTCTTCCCTCCCCCTTTCCTCCCTGGGACCCCTACCTTCATAGAAATGCCTTGAGAGCAGGGACTGACTTTCGTTTTGTGTTGGTATCCCTAGCATTTGAAAATCAATCTGTGAATCAGCCAATATTTATTAAGTGCCTGCTATGGGCTGGGCACTGTGGGAGACCCTGGGGACACAAAATTGAAACAGTCTCTGATTTCACACATATAGTAGGTGCTTAATAAATGCTTTTTTTTTTAATTAGACCAAATTTTTTCTCCATCCATCAAGCATTTATTAAGCCCCACTATTTTTCCAGGCACTGTGGTAAGCAAAGTCCCTTCCCTCAAGGGGTACCCATTCTATTTGGGCAATGACCAGTATCTAGTAAGTGGGAGCGCTGTTGAAATTAACAAACCAGAGTCTGTCCAGAGGAGGGTGACCAGAACTGTGAGAGGATCAGGAAACATTCTAGAGAAATGGCTGTGTTTTAATGTGGAAAAGTCATAACAGAGTCGTGATAACAGCTATTCAAACATTTGAAGGCAATCATAGGAGGAGAGACTAGACTTCTGCTTGGCCCTAGAGGGTCAAATTAGGACCAATGAGTGGATGTAGTGGAGACGCATCCCCCAGTCTACACTAGGTCGGTGCCATAGAAAGATCAATTGAAGAAACTAGAGATTTTCATCTAAGAGAAGAAAGGATAATTGTATTCTAGTATTTGAAAGACTGTCACTTAGAAGGAGAAGGGGAGTAAACATTTATTAAGCACCTACTGTGTCCTAAGTATTTCACAAATATTATCTCATTCCCTAAAGAGAGAATAGATTTTCTTTTTGGCCCCCAGGAGGCAGAACAAAGGTAGGAAGTTGTAGAGAAAGAGAGAACCCTCTTAACAATCAGAGGTATAGAAAATAATCATGATAACGATGATGATGATGATTATCAATGACAATAATGATTATCATCATCAATAATAATAATTGATAATAATGAACATTATTGTCAATAGTAATAATCGATAATTATTATCTATAATAATGGTTATCAATAACAATAATAATACTCCCCAGCACTTTAAGGTTTGCAAAGCACTTTACAAATGTTATCTCATTTGGTCCTCACAACAGCCCTGTGAAGTAGGGGCTATCATCCCCATTTTACAGACGAGGAAACTGAGGCTGAAACAGATTTAAGTGACTTGCCCAAGGTCAAGCACTAGAATTAAGAGGGGTTGGAGAAGGCTTCCTGTAGAGGTAAGACTTTGGTTGGGACTTAAAGGAAGCCAGGGAAGACAGTGGGCAGAGATGAGGAGTGAGAGCAGTCCAGACGTGGAAGAGAGCCAACCCACAATAAGGATTTAATAAATGCTTGTTGACTGACTCACCGGTCACGGTGCCTCGCTAGGCTTAGTGTACTCATCTGTAAAATGATGGGGTTCGTGTGGATGGCCCTTCTGGCTCTAAGCCCGTGGCCTTCCGGTCTTTGAGGTCAGAGGAGAGCCGAGGGTGACGGGCACCATCGTTAATGGATCTTCCATGCTTGGCTTCATATTGCCAGCTCACCTCCATGGAGACTACCTGAGATGAACCGGAGCCCATCAAATGCCATGATACCTTGCCAAGCCTGGTCCCTCTGACCTCTGGAAGGGGAAGATGTAGTTTTGAGGTGGAGGCAGGATAACAAGTCAGGCTTTTAAAGGGTGACTCAAATCTGCATCTCAGCCTCCTGGTATGTGACCAGGCAAAGACCTAGGAGCTGCATTTCCGACCAGTCCCTTGTTATAACAGTCATGATGATACTCTACTTGGGTCGTCCTCTGACGCCTCATGGGCTATGGCAGGTGCCCCTGGCTATTTGGAGGCCCTGCCATCAGAGCCTGAGCTCAGACCAAGCTGGAGAGGCTGCCTCTGCATGTCCGTGACCTAAGAACTTGCCCACAGAGACTCTGAAAGGTTGCACATCACCAGGATACTTCAGGGTGATGGGGTGCTTCAAGCCAGAGCAGCAAGCTAAGATGACTTAATAACATTTCTATCATACTTTCCATTTGACCAAGTGCGTAACTTACATGTTCTTCCTTGAACTCACTGTGACTTAAGTGATTCAGGGAGCCTTATTTAATGAGCTCTCTGTGCCTCAGTTTCCTCATCTGTAAAATGGGGATAACAGCCCCTGCCTCCCAGGGTTCTCCTGAGGCAGGCCCAAGTGAGGCGATATATGTAGTCTTAAAGTGACAGGATGATACGGTCATAGAATCATAGCATTAGAACTGGGAAAAAGAAACCCGAAACCTTAGAGACCATTGAGTTCACTCCCCTCATTTTACAGGTAAGGAAACTGAGGCACAGAATCGCTAAGTAAGTGATCCAAGTAGTAAGCAGCAAAGCTGGTAATTGAACCCATCCTCTCCTTCCCAATCCCTCTACACCATGTTACCTCTTGATAAATTTTCGTTATTATTATTTTCCCCATTGAAGTGGGAGGAAGGGTTGACTTGATTTCACTTGCATAGAGATCTTTCAGTGAGAAAACACTACCAATACAAATCAACCAGTCAGTCAACAAGCTTTTATTAAGCACTTAGCCTGTGTCAGGCCCTGTGCTAAGTGTTGCAGATTCTTTGGTGTAGAAGCGAGGACCTTCTGCCAATAAAGTTCAGTACCTTCTCTGCATCTTGGAGCAAGGTTCTCAACCTGGGGTTGATGGACCCCTTGATTTCAGGGGGGCTGTGACCTTGGATGAGAAAAAAATTACATCCAGATCTCAACATAATTGATTTCCTTCCTATTCACATTTTATTTAATGCATTTAAAAATATGATTCTGAGAAGAGGACCGTAGGCGTCACCAGATACTGCGAAAGGGGTCCTGGACATCCACAAAAATGGTGAAGAACCCCAGCTTAGAGAGCTGCCAAGCGTACTTAGAGATTCAGTGATTGACACACAATCACATGGCCACATAGGAGACAAAGTAAGCTTGAGCTCACTTGAGCTGCCATGTTCCTGGCTCCCCCATCTACCTCCTCAACCCACAAATAAAAAGGGAAAACATTCCCTGCCCTTGTGGAGCTTACATGAACATATATACACAAGATACACAGAGACAGACAGATGGAGAACAGACCAGAAACAGTCCTGAAGCACCTGGTCTCAGGGTGCCAGGGCACCGAGACATTACAGTACCTTGTACTCTGAGTTTGAACCCGCTCTCCCCAGGGTACTAGTATATGCAAGAGGAGACTGTGCCCCCATTTGGGGGGGGGCAGGGTAATGTTTTCATGTCATCAGCACCTAGTGCGGTACCCACTGACAGACAGAGAGATAGGGAGGAAGAGGGGAGAGAGCTCTAACTATGTGTGTATATATGTATGTACATGCATGTGCATGTGTGTGTATATGCATATATACACATGTATATGTGTATACCTATAGAGAGATCTAGCTATGTGTATATATGTATGTACATGCATATCTATGTATATATATATAAATGTGTAGCTATGTGTATATATGTATGTACATGCATATGTATGTGTATATATATGCATATATACACACATGTGTATCCATATATAGAGATCTAGCTATGTGTATATATGTACACACATATGTATGTGTGTATATATATGCATATATACATGTGTATACATATATAGAGATCTAGCTCTGTGTGTATATGTATGTACATGCATAGCTATATGTGTGTATACATACACATACGTGTATGTATACATATATAAAGAGATCTAGCTATGTGTATATATGTATGTACATGTGTGTGTGTGTGTGTGTGTGTTTGTGTGTGTGTAGAGACAGTAAGCTTAGAAGGGAAACACCTGGGAGGACCAGGAAAGGCTTCCTACAGAAGTTTTGATAACTTTCTTGCCATCAGGGAGCTTATAGTCTAATGGGGAAAGAATAAAATCTATACCCAGATACATTTAGTACAAATTAGAATATGATGGAGGGATGAAAAGAATGTAAAGTACTTTGGGATGTGAATTAATTTCCCTCTTCCCCATCTGTGCCTTCTTTTCAGATCTTTTGGTGACAGTATCCCAGAGGAGAAGTTCAGGATTTGGTTGGAGGATGCTTGATGTGATCTCTTGAAAGCGACCTACAGGGTTCTTTTGCTTACTTTATAAACAAATACGCCCGTCAACTTCTGCCTGCTCAGTGTTTGTGGCGATGATGGCCCAGTCCAAGGCCAATGGCTCCCACTATGCCCTGACCGCCATCGGACTGGGGATGCTGGTGTTAGGGATCATCATGGCGGTGTGGAATCTTGTCCCGGGATTTAGCCACTCAGACAAACCGGCAGTGCATGGGAACAGCAGCAGCCCCGGTGGCGGGATCCTCAAGAGCAAGACATTCTCTGTGGCCTATGTGCTGGTGGGTGCTGGGGTCATGCTCCTGCTCCTTTCCATCTGCTTGAGTATCCGCGACAAGAGGAAGCAAAGACAAGGGGAGGAGGAAATAACCAGAATCCAGCACGATGCAGCTGTTGGAGCTCAGTCCCAGGAAGAAGACAGGTAAGCCAGTGAGCAATAAACCTTTCTGAGGGAAGCTACCTTTCCAAACTGCAGGTTCGGTATTGGAGTAGAAGGAAGGGGAAAGCGTTCATATTAATACTGTTTTACTGATGAATTTGTCATTGGACGCACTGCCCCTCCCTCACATTCCCTTGAGATATTGAGAGTCCAATGCTAAACTTTGTCACCTCCATTTCTCTGTTGGTCTGAGCTAATGGGATGCCTTGTATTTGATATATTACAGCCAAGAGGAGGAGGAGGAGTCACACTCAAGATATTATGTCCCCAGCTATGAGGAAGTGATGAGCACCAACTACTCGGAGGGGAGAGAATTGGAACAAAACCCTGGAATGACCGTGTCTCTCCCCTCTTACGAGTCCCTGACGGGGCTGGACGAGACAGCTCCCGCTGCGGCCCAGGATGCCACCGAGACCCACCCACCAGACAGACAGAACTCCAGGCTGGCAAAACGCCTGAAGCCTTTGAAAGTCCGAAGGATTAAGTCAGAAAAGCTTCACTTGAAGGATTTTCGAATTAACCTTCCAGAAGGGAACCTGCCCCCTCCCACGATAGAACCTTTGACTCCTCCTCCGCAGTATGACGAGGTCCAAGAAAAAGCAGCAGCAGATACCCGGCAGCCAAACTGAGTTCCCAATGACGTGGAGTAATGCTGGTTTGGGCACGGTTTTGCCAAGAGACTCCAAATGGGCTGGAATGGCTTCGAGTTTTAAAACTGATGGACCCCATATATATGTGTGTGTATCATACTAACTTTGGTGGGAAGGCAGGGCAGAGGTCAAGAAGGGGATCAGGAGTGCTAAGCCAGATTGACATTCCACAAAAACTTACATAGCAGAGAGATCTGAGAGACACATCTTAGACATCTCTACTTCTCATTTTAAGTTAAGAGCGCCTGTTATCTATCTTCAGTAGCGTCCCTTTGCAATCCTGAATTATTAGCAAGAATCACTCCTCTTTCCATCTAGGAAAGGAAAAGTTGTATTTTTATTTTTATGTGTTTGAGTGTTTGTATGTGTTTTCCTTTTCCCAATAGAACCATGGTTTGTTTGTTTGTTTGTTTGAACAAGAAAAAGAAAATGTCTCTGCCTTCTCAAGCATTTTGAAACATTAACAGGACCATGCAAGGAATTGTATTGTCACCAGGTTGACTGAGCAGCGACACAAAATGGTTCAGGGGCCTGGAACCCAGTGTGGTTGGTCTTGGAAAGCCGATGAAGCTCTCAATTCTTTGAGGGCCAAAGGTCTGCCAGGCTTCCCACAGTGGACAGGTGCTGGTCTTCTTTCTCTTGTACCATTGGGAAAAAAATATATCATTACCAAAAGTGTATAGAAGATGTCTGGTGTTTTAAAAAGGTTTCTGCTAAAAATTGTGCAACTGAGTTCTTGTTTTTAATAATAAAAAATTGTTTTGTATGTAGTATACCTGTGTCCTAAACTACTCAACCAAGTGAGCTTTATAGACTTTGTAGTACAGAAGAAAGGACATTGGTTTGGACTTAGAGGCTCTGGGTTGGAATCCTTGCTCTGCCACTTAACTCTGTGTGTGTGTGTGTGTGTGTGTGTGTGTGTGCGCGCGCGCGTGCACGTGTGCATGTGTGTGCATATACATACATAGTGTGTATATGTAGGCATATGTGTATAGATACATGTATGTATATATGTGTATATACACATGTGTGTATGTGTGTTATGTATACGTCTTTGTTACATATATTTTTGTTGTTTGTTTTGTTACATATATCCATCTTTGGGTCTCATTTTCCTCATCTGGAAAATGAAGGGGTTGTATTAATGTTCAATGCTAAGTTTTAATTTTTTTAAAATCAGATCTCTGATTTTATAGGGGTAGAGAGCTCCCAAGGAAGAACCCAAACCGCCCCCCTCCACTAGTTCAGGTGGACACCTTCTTTGCCTCTTATATAGTCCCAGAGCTGCCTGAGGACACTGAAAGCTTTTACTTGGCCAGGATCACAGAGCTAATGTGTGTCAGAGGTGAGACTTGAACCCAGGTCTTTGTGACTCTGAGGTCAGCTTTAACCATTACACTAGGCTGCCTCTAAGGATGAGATGAAGGAGCTGGGGACTTGAACCTATGATCTCATTGAATAGGGAACTTCTGGGCTGAGAATCTCCAGTGCTTGGCACATAGTAAGCATTAATAAGTGTTTGTTGACTGACTGAAACTCCCTCTACCAGTCAGTAAGCATTTATTAAACACCTACTACATGCCAGGTACTATACTAAACGCTTTATAAATGTTATTTCAAGTGTTGGTCTATGTACCATCTCTGCAACTTCAATCCTCAGAGAGTTGCTGGGGTAGTAAGGGGGTTTGCCTGGAGTCACACAGCTAATATATATGACTTTGAGGGTGGTTCTCTACTGCATCAGTGCCTGCTTCTCTCCTAAGCTTTTAAGAAAATTTTAATAAAACATTTCATTAAAAAAATTAAAAGGGGCAGCTAGGTGGTGCAGTGGATAGAGTACCGGCCTTGGAGTCAGGAGGACCTGAGTTCAAATCCGGCCTCAGACACTTGACCCTTACTAGCTGTGTGACCCTGGGCAAGTCACTTAACCCCATTGCCTAGCCAAAAAAAAAAAATTAAAAGAGCTATTAAAAGACCTTCAATCTTAAGATCCTAGGATCCCATTTTTAGAGATCATCTGGTCCAGGAAAGCTAAGACAGCATTGGAGCTAAGTGCTAATGACATTAATTAGCACATGGGGCAATCATGAGAATCTATTTCCTAAAAACAGAGAACATAGAGCTTTAGAGCTAGAGGGGCCTTTGGACAGTATTGGCTGAGCTGGACAAAGGTCTTGGTGAGCAGGGGTTCTAGCCTGGGGTCAGTGAAGTTTAAAAAAAGCTCTGTATTTGGTCATTGTATTTCAATATAAGTGGTTTCCTCTGGAGTTCTATGTATTTTATTTTATGAATTTAAAACGTTATTCTGAGAAGGGGGCTACAGGCTTCATGAGACTGACAAGGGAACCCATGACACAAAAATGATTAAGACCTGGGGCCACCCTCCTGTCCTCCATCTTGGAAAATGAGAAGAAAGAGAATAACAATAATTATGTACCAAGCTATGGTTTATAAAGTATTCTCCTCACAAAAGCCCTGTGAAGTTGGTGGTACAAATATCATTCCCATTCTACAGATTCAAACACAGACTCAGGGGGGCAAAGGGTCTTACCTCTGATCACACAGCTGGTAATTATCTAAGCCAAATTTGAAACCATCTCCAGGGTACTTTCCATTACCCTTCACTGCCTTTCTTAGAAATACTAAGAACTCATATTTTTTTCTCTTTTATTTTTATTTTTTAAAATAGTATTTTATTTTTTCCCCAGTTATATCTCAAGAAAATTTTTAGCATTCATTTTTACAAGATTTTGAGTTCCAATTTTTTCTCCCTCCTTCCCCTTCCTTCCCTTCTTCTGAAAATGGTAGACAGTTTGATATAGTTTATACATGTGCTAACATGTAAAAATATTTCCATATTAGTCACAGTTGTGAAAGAAGAAACATATTTAAAAAACACACAACGAAGAATAAAGTAAGTGAAAAAAATGCATTCGATCTGCATGCATCAGTTCTTATCAGGATATGGATAGTGCATCTTTTGTTCTTGTCTTAGATCATTGTGTTGCTTAGAAGAACTGAGTCATTCATAGTTGATCATTACACAATGTTGCTGATATTGTGTACAATGTTTCCCTGGTTCTGTTCATTTCACTTTGCATCAGTTCGAAGAACTCATATTTTTCCAGGACTCTTAAAGTTTACAAAACACAACAACTCTATGAGATAGGTAGTATAGGTAGGGCTCATTGTCCGCATTTCACAGGTAAGGATTGAGGCTTAGCTGCAATGACTTAGCTAGGTCACACAGCAAGGAAGTACTGAGTCCCTGGCCTCATGGCATAGTGGACAGCATGCTGGACTTCTTGTCAGAGAGAACTGGGTTCAGATCTTGCCCTCTGACACCTACTAGCTCTGTGATCCTGGGGAAATCACTGAACCTCTCTAGGCTTCAGTTTCTTTATGTATAAGGTCTGTTTATAAGATATGGAAGCAATTAGATAGTGCAGTGGATAGAATAATGAATCTGGAGTCAGGAAGACCTAAATTCAGATTTGGCCTCAGACATTTACTAGCTGTGTGACCCTAGGCAAGTCACTTAATTTCTGTTTGTCTCAGTTTCCTCATCTGTAAAATGAGGATTTTAATAGCACTTACCTCCCAGGGTTGTTGCAAGGATAAAATGAGATAATATTTGTAAAGTCCTCTGCAAACTTTAAAGCACAGTATAGATGCTAGTTATTTGTTGTTATTATTATAATTCCTTGAGCCTATGACCCAAACTGAGCTCTATAACCTTTTCCCTTGTAGTACTTATGACCTGTGAGTAGGTTTTAACAGGCTAGTAAATCATAATAGAAGAGGAAAGTGGAAAACTAACTTGGGAGTTTATGAAAACAATTAGGATGATCCATAAAATGCTTGGGGTTAATAGAATTCTGTGACCAGTTCAAGTGAGAAAAATGGAGAGATCTGCAGACAGTTTCTTGGCATGTAAGACACAGTCAGGGAAGTCAGAAAGTGAATTAGAGAGGCTCCCTGCTGGTCAAGAGAGTTTTTATTAGATAGAGCAGCCACTGAGATCTCACTGAGTAGCCCATATGAATAGCAACTTAAAAAAAAAAGTCACATTGGTACCTTTTTCTTTTACATCATCATAATTTGTATGTGCGCTGCCCACCTCTTTACCCTATTCCCAATCTGAACCCTCTATTGCTATAATGAAAAAGTTACACAAATCCACCAACCCACCAAATTGATGATGTATGCAACATTCTTCACCTATTGTGCCTCCACTCCTATGAAGAGCAAAGGGTTGTTTCATCATTTGGTCCTCTGGACAGTGGTCAATTATTGCCATTCATCTTTTACTTTAGTTTCTGGGTTTCATCTTCAAGTGCTGTGTTTGTTTATGTTTCGGTCTCGTTGTTTCTCCTAGCTCTACTTACTTTACTCTGCATCAGTTCAAACAAGCCTTCCTATGTTTCTCTGAATTCACACATACTTCTTACGGTACAGGAATGTTCCATTATGTTCATATTCAGCAAATTATTCAGCCATTTCCCCAAATCAACAGATACTCACTTAATTTCCAATTTTTTACTTCTACAAAATATTTTTTTGGAGGTGGTCAGGGTTAAGTGACTTGCCCACGGTCACACAGCTAGTGTCTGAGGCTGGATTTGAATTTAGGTCTTCCTGACTCCAGGGCCAGTGCTCTATTCACTGTGCCACCTACCTGTTCCACTTCTATAAAATATTGTGAATATTATTATGAATATTTTGGTATGTATGGGGCCTTTCTACCTTCCTCGTGGCTATTCCCAGTCATGAGATTCCCCTTCTATTGTGAACAGTTGAGTCAATGATGACTTTTATAGATAGAAAGACTTAATGCACCAAACCAAAAATGTTGGTTAAGGAGCACCCTGAGAAGCCACCTCATGTTGGGGGGAAAGTATTGAGGGTGGGTGAGGTCTTCTCTCTGGTTCTGCAGTGTCCTAGCTTTGTGACCTTAGACAAGTCACCTCTCAGAGCCTTACTTATAAAATGAGGAGGTTACATTGGACTTTTCTTGAAGCCCCTTCTGGTTCTGTGATCTCTCACAATGCAGAGCCCATGGAACCTCATCACATTTATAAGAATGGTCAAGTGCTCTCTTGGGGAGCTGGGATCTCACCACTTTGGAAAGTCCTTCCAACAAAGCAAGTTGTATCTCCACCCCCCCCCACCCTAGGCATTTTCTGAATAATTGTAATTATCACAGGCTCCCATTTTAGTCATTTTCCATTTCCCCCTTCTATGATGATTTCCTTGCCTGCCCATCCTGTATAATTCCTCATCCATGCCCTGTAGGTTCACTTCAGGGGTCCCACCCAACATGTGGGAGACTTTCCTCCAATCCTTCTGCCATATTCAAGGGTACCACTGGGATAGCTATCCAGCTGTCATGCCTCACCACATGGTCACCCCATCTTCTCTTCCTATCTTACATCTTCTTGATAATATTTTACTTCTAATTTACCTGTAATTCAATAATGCTGTAATCTCAGCTCTGCCATTTATTAACTGTATGACCTTGGATAAGTCATTTACCTCTTGGTGCCTCAGTTTCTTCATTTATAAAATGAAGGGGTGAGATTTGATAACCTCCAAGATCCCTTCCTACTCCATGATCCTCTTCTTATATATACCATAGTCTGTTCACACTTACCATGTGCTCCTGCATTTCCTTCTGTGTGTGTGAAATTAATTTTCTTTGGAGACTGTGGATTAATTATAGTAGTTTCCATTTCTTTAGCATTTTAAGTTTTACAAAGCCCTTTTCCTCTAAGGACCCTGTGAGATGGAGAGTATTAAGTGTTAACTCCCTTTCATAGATGAGGAAATGGAGGCTCAGAAAGAAGTGACTTGTCCAGGGTCACATATCCAAAGATTCAGAAACTTGGATTCAAACCCAGGGCTCCTGAGTTCCTGACTCCAAGTCTAGAGCTCTCTCCACTACCTTATGCTGCCTTTTTGTATTTTCTGATGAGTTCTCATAAGGATGGAGGCGTAAGCAAATTGTAACCCAGCAAAAATCCCTCTCTTTTCTTATATAAGGAAATTCTTAGGAAAAGATACCCAGTACTATTGAATTCCATCTCTGCTACTTTCTACCTGTGTGAAATCATCCTCAAGTTTTCCTCATCTATAAAATGAGAGGGTTGGGCTTTACAGATGAGGAAACTGAGGCCCAGAAAGGGGAAGGGATTTAGCCAAGGTCATAAGGGTTCACAAGTGGCTGAGCAAGGATTGGAATGCAGGTACATGTCTCTTGAGCACTGAAAGTATCCTATGTCATGAAATAGCATAGTTGAAAAACAAACAGCTTTTTCCAAATGATATGACTGCAGGAGTCAGAGGTCCTAGGATGACGTTTCTATGAGCGCCATAATGGGATATTCCAGGTTAGCTTCAAGCATTGCCCTACGAAAACCCCAAATAAAATGGGGCATCATAGAGGCCTGGCTTTACTTTCTGGCTAGCTGTACTTAATAAAAAAATAGCAGTGTGCAAAAATCTGGCCTTGGGCAAATTGGAGTTTAGTCACATGGCAAAGGGAATTTTCTAGTTAAACCAAATGATTCAACACAATTCCTTTCAATGGTGAGCTGAGTTTTCATCTGCACTGACCTGGAGTCAAATAATTAGGCTTAAAATAGAATTGGGAAAACAAAGATAGCCCTGATTAGAGGTGTTCCTGGTGAGGGAGACCAGTTGAAGGAAACGTATTTGAAAAAGAGCACTGCTACTTGCTGTGTGACCTTGAGCAAATCACTTCATCTCTGTGGGTCTCAGTTTCCTCATCTGTAAAGTGGGTGTATCTAAGATCCCTATTTCAAGCTAGAAAGGACTCTGGAGGTCTTCTAACCCACTTGGAAGTGCCTTCAGTTTCCCATTGTCCACCCTGTGGTTTCAGGACCTTCCTTAACTTTGGACACTTAAGAGTTTTGAATCTATGAGAATATTCTAGGTGCTTCTGTTTCCCCAGATTTGAATTGGGTTGATTCTGATTTCATCCTTCTTTTAGAGAAGGATGTTAAGTGGATAAAATTAAAAACATAGTGTGGTATTAACCAGGAAAGGAAAGAATTTCCAAGAAGAATTGTTTAATCTGGCCCAACCCTGCCCACTGAACCTCATTTCCCCAATAAGGCTGGTTAGCTGTTGCCTTTCTCCACTCTCCAGGTACGCAAACATTCACACCTTCTGGCCTTGGTTCATGCTGACCTCTGTTCTCTCAGAACTTCCTTCCTCCTCCCCTTAATCTGAATATTCATCTTCCATGCCTGGCCAGTATAAGACCCATCTGCTCTATCTAGCATCTAAATGTAAGCTTCAATGGCTCGCTATACAGTCATCTCTTTGGCAGTAAAACTTTTAGGGTCTGGCTCCAGCCTACCACTGTAAAGTAGAATCCAGAGTGTTCCTAACATATTCCAGACAAATTAGCCATCCCCCATACTTGGAGGGCTTTCCTTCCCTCATCTCCACCTCCTGGGAGAAACTGGCTCTGGCCTCAAATCCAGCACCATCTCCTAGAAGAGACTTGTGCGATTCCCATCCACCACTAACCCACATCCAGAAATGATTGTGTATGTATTTTGTATTTTCTTATCTGTGTACATGTGGCTAGAACTGTATTGTTTTTGTCTGCATCTTTGGAACCTAGGACAGTGCCTGGGGCATAGTATGCCCTCAATAAAGGCTTGTTGGATTGCATTGAACTCTTGAAGTTAATCAGCCCCAAACAGTTGAAGATTTAATTGGTTTCTTTCATGCCCTAGCTAGACTGTAAGCTACTTGTGGGCAGTACCATATCTTCCTTGTTTATATTTCCCAATAAGCATCTTGTTTCCATGTCTGGGTGCACTCTCAAGAAACATGACTTGAGAGCTTTTTAACTGGCTCTCTGCCCTTACCTGGTTTTGATGTCTGAGCAATAGCAGAAAGGGTTCACATAATAGAATCCCACTCCCATTTCCTTGATCAAGTCCTTTTCAGAAATAGCATGGTATGGAAAATTCCCCTCATGGCATGGTGGTTGATGAGGTGCTGAATTTGGAGTCAGAAATTATGGGTTTGAATCTAGCCACATACACTTATCAGATGTATGGTCATGGACAAGTCATTTAACCTTTGTCCCTCAGCTTCCTCATCTGCAAAATGGAGGAGTGGAGTAGAAAGGGGCAGGAGGGGACTCGCCAGTTGGAATCTATAGCCTCTGAGATCCCTTTCTGCTCTAAATTTGTAATCTTATGATATAGTGTCAATCAGTTAATAAGCATTTATTAAGCCCTTAGTATGTTCTAGGCCATGTACTAAACACTGGGAAATCAAAGAAAGGAAAAAAAAAAACCCAGGGTCCCTCAAGGAGTTCACATTCTAGCTAACACTTATATAAGTACCTGCTATATGCCAGGCACTGTGCTAAGCAGTTTACAATGATGATTTCATTTGATCCTCACAACAACCCTGCAAGGAAGGTGTTATTATTATCCCCATTTTATAGATGAGGAAACTGAGGCAAACTAAGGTTTGTGACTTGCCCAAGGTCACACAATTTGTAGGTGAGGCTAGACTTGAACTCGTCTTAACACAGTGTCTGACACATAGTAGGTGCTATATAAATGTTGGTTATTATTATTTTTTTTTATTCTTAACTCTTGGCCCTGTGTTCTGTCCACTACAGGACCCAGCTATTTATTTCCACTCTGGGATTGCTCTCTAGTAATTGTTATGAATTTGTTGGAGTTTTTCCTCCCTGACCCTAAATCTACCTCTCTCCCATTTCCACCTTTGTTATGTAGGGCTGTACAGAACAAATCCAACCCACCTTCCAGTAGAAGGTATGGGGGGGGGGGCTGTTTTTTGATTTGGTCCCAGTGTCTAGAACAGTGCCTCATCCATAGCAACTGCTAACAGTGTTTGTTGGATTCGATTAAATTGAATTCCACCTGACAGCCCTTCAGATACTTGAAGACAGCTCTCTCTTGGCCCCATGACACTCAGCTGGCCAAGGGCTGCTGGCCACATTCCTCGTTTGGAAGAGCAGGCCTCTCCCCCTGAGGCCCAACACCTGGATGAATTATGCACGTATCCTAGTTACCTTGCCAGCGTTCCCCTGGATGACAGAAATCACTGGGAGCCCACTTTGTTTGCTAGTGTGATACCATAAGGCCAAACCAATTCTGTGCTGCATAATTGGAAAGGTAAGGAGGGACAGAGCTAATCCTGGGCTTTTTAACTGGAAGTAGAAAATCGATTGGATCACAAGCCTAATAAATGGCAGTGGGTGAAATGCCCTTGTGTGAATCAATCCATGAGTTTGTTGTTACATTAAAAGTGTTAACAAGGCCCATTCAGCCTAGACTAAGTATGTGTTTGCATCTGCCTCTCACTGTGCATACAACCACCACCCTGGTTCATGGCCTCCTCTCTTACCTGGATCATTGCAACAGCCTGCTTCCAACCTCTCCCTTCTTTGTTCTATCCTCTATGGAGCTGCTTCATTTGTATCGCTAAAGCACTGAATATGCCGCTCCCCTGCTCAAAAAGCTTTCGTGGCTCTGTATTACAAGGACAGAATAAAACTCCTCATTTCATTGTTCAGAGACCTTCACCGTTTGGCTCTAGCCTATCTTCCTGGGTTGTTTGCTCATTACACCCCCTCATTCATTTTGTATTTTAGCCAAACTGGCCCACTTACCATTGGCCACACGATATTCCATTGCCTATTAAAGTGGCCATCACCCATATCCTCCCTCCTTGTTTCTACCTCTTGGTACCCTAACTCTAAGCCCCCAATTGTTATATGGTGGTGGTGGTGGTGTTGTTTTTCAGTCATGTCAGACTCTCCATGACCCAACCTACATGAATGTTCTATAATTAGGACTATTTTTCCTAATCCCTCTAGCCATTAGTGCTCCTCATCACCACCACCACATTGCTTTCAATCAGTCTATAAATTAGCAAACATTTATAGAGTATGTGCTAGGTGTTGTACTAAGCACTGAGGATGTAAAGGTAAAGACCAAAACCTAGTCATTCTCTCCACTTTTCACCTTTGTTATGACCTCTAGGGCCAAACAGAGCAAGTCCAATCCACTTTCCAGTAGAAGGTGTTGTTGAGTCATTTTTCAGTCGTGTCCAACTCTTGCTTTTCTTGGCAGAGATACTGGAGTGGTTTGCCATTTCCTTTGCCAGCTCATTTTACAGATGAGGAAACTGAGGCAAACAGGGTAAAATGCGTTGCCCAGGGTGATACAGCTAGTGTCTGAGGCCAGATTTGAACCCAGGTCTTCTGACTCCAGGCCCAGAGCTCTATACATTGTGCCCCCTAGCTGCCCTAATTATGTTGTCATTGATAATTAAAGATACAAGGAGAACTGTACATCAATTTCCCTGTAGCATGCTACATCCTCCATCTTTGCCTAGCCTGGGAAAATGAAACTGCTCCCAGAAGAATAACTAACTATATATAGACCTAACACCACCTCCTCACGCCCTATAGCTTACAAATGTTAGGGGCTGTGTGGTTTTATAGTGAGATAGGGAAATGGATGCTCCAATACAGGGTATTGTATTTAAGTAAACAGCAGGTGGAATGCTGGATGGAATCTAGAAAACCTGGGTTCAAATCCAGCCTCAGACACTTACCCAGTGTTTGATCGTGGAAAAGTCACCTAACCTTGGTCTGCCTCTTTTCTCATCTGCAAAATGAGGATAATAATAGTACCTCCCTCTCGGGGTTGTTGTGAGAATAAAATGAGATGATATTTGTAAAGTGCTTTGTAAGCCTTAAAATGCTACATAAATGCTGGTTATGGTTATTATTAATTCACTAATCATGAATAGGTCAAATGAATCTAATCTGAGTAGTTGATAGAATTCCTTTGTAGTCAGAGACTATGCTCATGAATATTCATCAGTCACTCCAGCTACCTCTATCTGCCTGTCCTTATGCTCCAGTGGATAAAGGGTCCTTATCTAACCATACAGCATCAGACATTAAAACAAGATGTTAAAACTGGAAAAGACCTGGAAATATAGAAATATAGTTTGAAATATAGCTCTAATATGGGCTGGAAGAGATCTTAGAGATGGTCTAGTCCAGGGGTGGAGAGGCCCTTTAACTGAATCCAAACTTATTTGTTCTGTGAAGTTTGGATTCAGTCAAAGGGCCACACTTGAGAAACTAGAGGACCACATGTGGCCTTGAGGCTGCGGGTTCCTTATCCCTGGAGTCCAATCTGATCATTTTATAGATGGGTAAACTGAGGCCACCCCAAAGAGACATGAACAAGGCCACATAATTGGTAAGTGATAGAGCCAGGCATAGAGAACTCTGGTCTCCTAAACTCTGAACCTGTGCTCTTTCCATGATATGTCATCTATCTAAGGATTTATGATCAGGGTGGAAATCCAAATTCAGACCCAGTTCAGAGAGTAGTGATCTTTGTGCTTCAAATTTCCAAAACTAATCAGTCCTGGATGAAGTCAAAAAACCTCTGCTAAGAAAAAGGAAAAGAAAAAAAGTCCTCTTATAGAGGACTCTGAAAGAACTGAGAACTTCTTGGCAGAAGAGAAAGGGGTTATCTTAGGGACAGTGTGGGAGAAAAAAATAACTGGAAGTATTTAGGCTAATGAAATGTTTCCATGGAAAGAACATTGGTTCATCAAAGAGCCAGGAAATAAAATAAACCCACATAAATCATCAGCATTTCTGTATTTACCAACAAAATCCAGCAGGAAGAGAAAGAAAGAGAAATTCTATTTAAAATAACTACAGGATATATAGAATATTTGAGAGTCTACCTGCCAAGACACCCAGGAACTCTATGGATGCAACTATAAAACACTCCTGACACAAATAAAGGCAGAGAATTATTTATTGTTCATGGCTTGGCTGAATCAATATAATAAAAATGACAATACCACCTAAATTTACTTATTCAGTGCCATTCCAATCAAACCACCAAAGAGTTACATTGTAGAGGTAGAAAAAATAACAAAATTCATCAGCAGGAGTAAAAGATCAAGAATCTTAAGGGAAAGAATTAAAAAGAATGAAAAGGAAAGGGGGTCTAGAACTATAAAATCTCAAGCTATACTACAAAGCCACAATCATTAAAGCAATTTCATTCTGGTTAGGAAATAGAAAGGTACATTTGCTCTGTAAAAACTGCTAATAAGCTGGAAGGAGGGTACTCTAGGCTTTGCTTTATGCTATTTAACAATTTGCTGCTTAGAGCTGTAGGTGTCCCTCGCTGTAAGAAACACTTTTTGTTGTTCAGTCCTTTCAGTGCCTGACCCTTTGTGACCCCATTTAGGGTTTTCTTGGCAAAGATACTGGAGTGGTTTGTCATTTCCTTTCCAGCTCATTTTACAGATGAGGAAACTGAGGCAAACGGGGTGAAGTGACTTGCCCAGGGGTAAAAAACACAAGCCTACAAAAAATCTGAATCTGGACAAATCAGTAGAAAAGAGTTGATTTGCCTAATTATTAGATGATTCGACACAAGGTTACATGCGTGGTGAGCTGCGTTATCTTTCTTTGGCCTCCAGTTAACAGATTTTGGCTTAAAATGGAATCATGAAAATTTAAAACATAAAAATTTCGTTTTCCTGAAAAATTTATGAAAACCATAAAAAAAAAATCATGAAAAGTATAGTCCTGACTAGAGATGCTGCTAGTGCGGACTCTCAGGAGTTGACCCCCACTTGGCCTCTGGCTACTTACTGCTTCTATGACTTTGGGCAAATCATCTCACCTCTCCTCAGGTTCCTTAATTAGTAAGAAGAGGAGACTCAGCTAGAACTCTGAGGTCCCTGCAGGAAAGGAGGAGAGACCCATGGGCCTTGGTAGCAGAGAACCAATGTAAAGAGGGAGTGTGGTACAGTGGAAAGGGCACTGGATTTGGGGGTCTAAGAACCTGGGTTTGAATCCCGACTCTGATGCTTTCTACTTGGGCTACCTTGAACAAGTCCCTTCATACCTTGGCCTAAGTTTCCTTAAGTGTAAAATTAGGAGGCTGAAATACCTGATCTTTGAAGTCCCTCCCAGCTTGAAATCTATGACCCCAAAATCTGTTAAATGAGAAAAGAACATGGCCAGCATCAAGTAGCCAGGAAACCCCAAGAACATGGCAGAAGCCCTGCCTGAATAAAGAATGAGGACTTGGACATCAAAGGTGAGATTCATGTCAATTCATCCATCAGACAGGCGGTCAGCCAAAAAACATTTATTAAGCACTTACTGTGTGCCAGGCACTGTACTAAGCACTGGAAAAACAAAGAAAGAGAAGCAAAAACATGGTCCCTGCCCTCAAGGAAAGCATAGTCTGATGGGAGATATCATATATATATATATATATATACACACACACACACACACACACACACACACATATATATACATATATATATACACATATATAATTTAATATACTCAAGCATATATGTATAAGATATAGATATAGAAATACATAGATCTATCTATATCTCTATACCACTATAGATTCCCTTATCTGTACCTCTCTATATAGATCTCAATATCGATATCTATATCAATAGATCCCTATATAGATATCTATCTATATTGCTAGATCCATATATAATCTATACATAAATCTCTATAGCTCTATAGATGTGTAATAGATTAATCTATATCTCTATAGATCTATCTCTACATCTTTCTCTATAGATTTGTATCTCCATATATATCCATCTACATATTTATATCTCTATATCTAGTCTATCTATAGCTCTTTCTATAGATCTATCTCCATATAGATCTATTAATATATCTCTATATAGATCTATCCACATATCTACATTGCTCTATATAGATTGATCTCGTTCTAGATCTATCTATATATCTCTCTATAAGTAGGTATATCTGTATTTCTGTAGATACATCTATATAGAGCTAGATAAATATTTATTTATAGGTCTATCTACATAACTTTCTATGTAGATATATCTATAACTCTATATATAGATATATCAGTATTTCTATATCTGTATAGATATAAATCTCCCTATACCTCCCTTTATAGATCTATCTCTATTTCTATGTAAAAAGGTCTATATATCTCTATCTCTATCACTGGATAAATCTATCAAAAGGTAGAAGCAGAGATCTATATAGTGTAAATGGGAAGCAATCCCATATGGAAGACACTAGAAGCTGGGGCAACCGGGACAGACCCCTTGAGGAAGGTAGCACTTGAGTGGAGTCTTGAAGGTAGCCAGGATCTGAAGAAGGACAACATTCACAATTATGGCCTTTCTGGCCTTGGAGAATTTGTTTCTTAACTACTGAGTTATAAACTGGGGAGTTCAGGAGACTAATGGAGTTACTAAGCAAATGAGAAAAGAGGCCAGAGTGCGTCAGAGGGCAAGATTAATGAGCATGTCAGCTAGAGTCAGGTAAGAGCACTGGCAAGGTGTGTATAAAGCATCTGAGACTCTCTCTGCTTCCCAAGATCTCTCAGGTATCCTTGTTAAGTGTTCCCCAGGATGCCTTTCCCACAATTAGAGTCTGCTTCTTTTGCTATAAAAACACCAATGCTTAGTTCTTTTCTTCCTTCCTTCCTTCCTTCCTTTCTCTCCTTTCTTTCTTTTTCTTTCATTCATTCATTCATTCATTCATTCATTCATTCTATCTGTCCGTCTTTCTTTTTTCCCTTTCTTCCCTCTGTCTGCATAGGATATCATACCTTTACCTGCAGGTGCTCTGTTCAAAGGAATGATCACTGAAATCTTTTTTTTTTTCAGCCAAACACAATGTTTATTAAAACATCTGTCATATTGTCCAGACTCTTAAGGAATCTAAGCATTTGTACTGCTAATGCAAGTGGGCTGGATCTTAAGAATCTGAGCCTTTGGCTAGATTTTAAGAATCTGTGCCAACCGCTGAAATCTTAAAGGTATCTTGGGGTTTACAGCCTAGACTTCTTTCTTAAGGACCATGCCTTAAACCCAAATCACTCTGGCTCTCATTAATTGGCCAACAATAGGTCCCAGGCCAAGCCCCAGTTGATCATTGTTTGGACCCTGATTGGCTCAGGGTGAGTGCAAATAGCAATTGTTTCTATTTTGACCAGAAACTCTGAGGGTCTTCCCCTCCCAGATTGATTTTTTTTTTTTTTGACTAGGTAAAAGAGTCCATTCTCTGCCTCACTTCTTTTCTAGCCTTAATCACTGAATGGATGTTGCCTCAGTCGAACTGAGTCCTATTAAAGACCTTAGCCTGAAAAGGCCAAGGTCTCCCACTGCATCGGGGGCCCTCTCCAGTCAAGCTGATCTATATCTTGCCACTGGACCCAGATGGCTCTGGAGGAGAAAGTGAGGCTGGTGACCTTGCATAGCCCTGCCTCACTTAAATCCAATTCACTTGCATATCATGGCATCACCTCCCTGATGTTATGGTCCTCTTCAAAAACAAAAGACAACCAACAAAGCCAAAGCTTAGAATACAGCCTCGAGGCATATATGGGACTTTAAAACCAGCAGGATGCTTCAAGAAATTCTCAATGTTTTCTGTCAGGAATGAATTCATGGCACATTCTGTAGACTAGGAAGAAAGAGAGGAAGGAATGGGGAATTATGGAAGTCAAACCAAGCAGTCAACAAGCATTTATTTAAGTGCCTACTAGGTGCCAGGCACTGTGCAGACCACTGGGGATACAAAAAAAGCTAAAAGACAGTCCCTGCAGTCTAATAGAGGAGACAACATGCAAATATCTTTGCACAAGCAAGCTATAGATATGATAAATGAGAGGCAATCAACAGAGGAAAAGCACTAGCATTAAGGGAGATTGAGAAAAGATTCCTATACAAGGTGGATTTTAGCAGGTACTAGAAGGAAGCCAGGAGGTGTTGATACAGAGGGAGAGCATTCTGGGCATGAGGGGTGGCCAGGGATGGACAATGAAAATATCCAGGGTCAGAAAATGGAACTTTCCAAGAGAGACCAGTTTGTCCCCAAGGAGCCCCATCCAATCCATCATTCCATTTAATCCAATCCAATAAGCATTTAGTAAGTACCTTTCAAGGACACTAAGGACATAAAGACAAAAAGACAGCTCCTGCCCTTGAGAGGCTTCCATTCTAGCACAGTGCCTAGTACATAGCAGGCATAAATAAGTAAATGCTTTTCATTCACTCATAGGATTGTAGATTGAGAGTTGGAAATGATCTCCAAGGCTGTATAGTTCAACCAGTCATACATGTGAGGAAAACATGGCCAAGGAAGTCGTGATATGCCCAAGGTCACGTAAATAGTATAACAGGCAGAATTTGAACCCAAGCCGTCTGACCCTAGAGCTAGTATTCTTTCCACTGTTTCATTCATTCATTCCCTCACTCTTTCTTTCTCCTTCCTTCCTTCTTCCTTTCTCCTTCCTCCTTCTTTCTCCTTCCTTCCTTCCTTCTTTCTATCATTCATTCTCTATTTATTTAAATTCTTTCTTTTAATACTACGTGTGAAGAGATCATCTGAGTAGTCCACTGGCCACTCTCCTACTCTATTCACTACCCACTACACTTCCCTGTAAGTGGTGCAGTGATTAGAGTGCCAGACCCGGAGTCCAAAAGATTTGATTTCAAACCCAATTTCAGACACTTATTAGCTGTGTGACCTTGGGCAAGTCACTTGTTTTCCTCAGTTTCTTTGTCTGTAACATGGGAATAATAGCATCTACGCCCCAGGGTTGTTGTGACAATCAAATGAGATATTTGTAAAGTGCTTTGCAAACCTTAAGGTGCTATATAAATGCCTGTTAGCTATTATCATACCTACTTGCCCATGATCTCATAGATGTGGAGATTCTCTCCAATGATGCAGAGCACAGCGCATCCTTGCCCCAAGTAATTCTGGTCACTTTACTAGGTGAGGTCCACCAAAGATGATTCTGTTGACAAATACACAGATGCCAATGGAGCTCACAGCTGGTCCAGCAGTTATTCCTTGTTCTCACTCCTGGAGCAGCCCATCTCTTTTCTACTTGGACATTCTCTGATGACAACTTCTATACCTCTTCTCTTGGATAATTTCTCATTGGTCAAGTCTGTGGACTGCTCAAGCCCTTCCCACCACAGCCCTTTGGGTGACCCTCAACTTTGAGTCTTTGGAATGATTGTGGTGTTCCATAACTCAATCAAAGAGTATTGGTGTTAATGCTTGATGGTTTAAATAAACAAACAAACGAATAAAAGAATGAATAAAAATAAAAACAAAGGACTTTTTTTTTTAATGAAAAGCTGGGCCTTTGTTTCAGTGGCCATGAAAACATCTGTGCAATTTTCCAAGAGCAATCTTGCCCATACTCTTTCTCAAATTCCATCTTGTCATTTTTGAAGAAAGAAAGAAGAATCAGAGAGTCATTGAGCCTGCTCTGTATGGTCTGCTGGCATGGCAGTGAATAGGAAACACACGTAGACCTCAACTGCAATGCACTAGACCATGAAGAAAGAGGGGGAAGTTTCTCTCCTTGGAGTCTAATTTGAAGGTGGGATGGATGATCAAAACCTGGGAACAGAAACTTGAGCTTGAGAAGAGTCTGGATGGGGGAATTATTATTATTATCAATATCTTCATCATTATTATCATCAATATCATCATCATTATTTTGAAAAGGAATCAACCTTTCTTGCTTTAGTTGCCTTTTGGATATTTTTGTGAGTCTCTCTGTGTGTATATGTATATATTTATAATTATACAATATATAGTTATATATTAATTAAAATAAAATAGAGATCCTTATATGTATATGTGTGTATATACATATATTATATAATGTGTACTTATATATTAATTAAAATAAAATGCTCTGTGTGTGTGTGTGTGTGTGTGTGTGTATCAGAAGATCTTTATTTCCTAAGCTTATATGGTCAGGTTATTAATAGACCAGCGGGTCCCAAGTGAGCAGTTAAGTTCCATAAATAACTCTGCTCTCTGTCACTGGCTCATTCTCAACAGCTTAGAATCTTGCTATTTCTTGCCTGTTTTCTTTTCCAGAACCATGGAGGTGGAGGGAGTGGAGATGCTTTACATCTTGGTTGGGCTGAGGCCCTAGGCAAGAGAATGCTGAGCCCTGGATAAATTTCAGGATAGATTGTGTGAAGGAAAAGGAGAAATGTATATGTTGGGGAGAGGCTGCATTCCCTGCTGACCTGGCTTACAAAGACAGTTTTCCTGTAACAAGAGAACTCTGTCTTAGATGGAATGAAGCAAGTACTACAATGTAGTGAGAAGAGAAGAGTGGGGGGAATGCCCAGAACATTGAATCTAGAATCAAAAGGACCTGGATTGGAGCCCCAGATCTCACATTTATAAACTATATGATCCTGGGTAGGGTCTCACCTTCTTGAGCCTCTATTTTCTCACCTATAACATGGGAGCAATAATCCTTGTCCCAGCTGCCTTGAGATGGCACAGTGGGCGGGGTATTATACTTGGAGTCAGGAAGATGTAGGTCCAAATGGAGCCTTTGACCCTGGGCCAAGTCATTTCATCCCTCTAGAGAAAGACAATACTCTAAAATAGACAACAGGTTAGATATGGGCCATGATTTGTGACTTGTAGTTTCTCTCCTTGGCGTTCCTAAACCAATGAAATTATAGGCTCTTGATGGAGTGAAAATTTGCCTCACAGAACTCTGGTGAGAAATTTTTTTATACTTCAGTATTAGAGAAACGGGAATTAATGATGAAGGTCTAAACTCCCTAAAAGATAAATAGTAAAAAAAAAAAAAGGATGAAAAACCAGTTCTCAAAAAAATTGCAAGTTATTAACAGCCATGTGAAAGATTGCTCCAAATCACTCAGATGAGAAATTGTCATCATCATCATCATCATTATAATTATTATGACATTGCTTTCTTGCATAAGGAAAGTGCTTTGTAAACCATAAAGCATTATCATTATTATCATATAAGCACAGATTCCCAGAGTTAGAAAAGGTCCAGAGGCCATCTGGTCCACCCTGCCCTTGAACAAGAATCCTGTCTGCATCATACCTCATAAGGCTTTACCAGAAAACCTTTAGTGAAGGAGAATTTCACATGGCCATCCCAAAAGGAAACTCATTCCATCTTTGGGTAGCTATGGTGGTTGGAAGTTTTTCCTAATGCCAAAGCCAGTCAGAAACTCCTAACACATTCTTAAAAGACCATGCTATACTCTGGAGTTCATGCTCTCTATGGAAGCCTTTGCTTCCATCTTCTGGACGTCTTTTAAAAATTTTACTTGATTGGTGAGTCCCATGTGCACCTACATCAGTCTTTTCAAATGGCTCCCATTTTAATCAACATTGGTAACATTTCCCTTTGAATCTTCAGAATTTCATTCTTGATGACTTCTCATTTATGCTAGGTTGATGTTTCTGGTAGAATTTTAGTCTATGATATCCCATCTACCCTTCCTCTGAATTCTCTGAAGTCTGCTCTCCCACATCTAAGATGTCCATCAGACTATTCCTGGCTTTCTTCTCCTCTATCATAAATCCTCAGACAGGCTTAGATGGACTGGTCACAAATTACAAAATGAATGAAAGTCATTTCCCCACAAGGTTCTAATCATTTCCATTTCAATAACCAGTTCAATTGTATTGATGAAAAACAGATACAAAATAAAATTTCCACCATACTAGTTCTTCTACCTTTTGAAGGATTAAGTTATCTTTAAGGCAAGTCAAGAAATTATTGTCTCTTCTTTTAGCAGAGCTCTATCAGACACCCACATCATTAAAATTTCCCATCACTTTTATGTATCATGCCTCTAAACCACGTGTGTGATGTTTCCTAAACCCATTTATTTCTGTCTCCATTGACCTTCACCTAAATCCTTTCAGCCATGTTCCCTTCCCTTACCAGATTTCCCCACATGAAAATATATACACAAACAAACCCAGAGAATACATAATGTGTGCATATATATGTATGTGTATGTGTACATGTATATATGTATATATACATATATACACATATATGTATATATACATCTATGTATATGTGTTTGTATGTATATATAAACATATATGTGTATATACATATCTATTTAAGTCCTGAGTGGAATGTCTCAAGGTAGACACCCCTCTCCCCACCATTTAATCTCTGGGTTGTCCCACTGACCCCAAGTTGCTCTCATATTGACAGGTCTGAATTCCTAAAGAAACTACATTTAAACTTTCTTAGGGTTCTGGGGGCAATCTTGTGGGAAAATATACTCCTCCTACTAATCACTATAACTCTGGAGCCCCCACTAGAATGCTTCCATTTACCCCAAACTAGCCACTCACAATGATAATATATTGGGTTTTGGTTTTTTTTTTAAGGCAATTGGGGTTAAGTGACTTGTCTAGAGTCACACAACTAGTAAGTGTCTGAAGCCAGATTTGAACTCAGGTCCTCTTGATTCCAGGAATGGTGCTTTTATTTACTGTACCATCTTGATGCCCTTATTAGACCATTTATTTAGCAATAAGGTAAAAGCAATAACTATATCACCAACACTCATATAGAGCAAAGGCAGAAATAATAAATACATCACAGTCCACAAATAAGCCTGGGTCACAAATTCCCACCAATATCATCAGTGTCTTAGGGAGAGAGGGGACAAACAGAAACCATGGCCAAGAAGTGCACATGTGCAGAAAACCCATTTGTTCAGGGTAATTCACAACTCTAGAAGTGTAAATTTTGACATCCCCTTTCTGTCTCAGTAACTTTTATAAAAGTTCCTTCATGATCATAACATCTGTATTGACAGATGTTTTCACCGTTCAGCCAAGTTGATACATGCTGTACTTGACTAATCCTTCGCTGGTCATTTCATCTCCACCAAACTAGTTGATGTGATTCTCTGCTCTCTAGTTATTCCTCTGCTCAGTGAACTTATGCCTCAACAACTATAGCATCCATTACTTCCAGCTTTAGCTGCTTACCTACAGTTGATGTGGTGTTATGCTCTTTTAGGAAAAGGTCATGATGACCTTTATTGTATAAATTAAATGAAATATCCCTTTCTGTTTTAGGCCCATTGAAACTACTCTGACCACTGAGGATTAAAGACTGAGTATGCACATCCTGTTGTAACTAAGCTACTAGAATTAAAAGTTTTTCTTTGTAGTCAGTAATGCACAGAAGAGTCAAACTAGCATCAAGTATGAGGCCTGTGGCCTGAATCAACCCTTTATATGTGGCTGGAATGCAATGCAAAGCTTTTAATTCATTACTGTATTTGCAAAATGGCAATATCTACAGAAATCTGAATACTTGCATATTTATTCAATTAGGGGCTGAATGTGGGCTTTGTACTGGGCAGACACAGAAGACTCAATTCAGTCATTAGTTGTGTACTATTTGTGGGTCTTTTGGAAAAATGTGGATTCCAAATCCACTCCAACTCTGTTCCTGTTGGTGTCAAACACTGCACATAATGTCGTTGATGTGATGGCTAATTACACAACTGGCTTTTTTTCCCACTTTTTTTTGTTCTTTGTTGTAAGTGATGACTCTCTGGGAAGGAGAGGGAAAGAGAGATATTGGAAATTGAAGGTGATATAAAAATGAAAGATATCAATGATTTTTCAAAAAGGAAGAACAAAGACCAAATTTGCCCCAGGAAAAGAAAGAAGAAAATATACCTCCCTCTGTTCTTTGAAGACATAACAGGCTACAGGTGCAGAACATACATATACTGTCCCATTCTATTACTGTGTTGGTTAGTTTTGTTGAACTGGTATTTCCAATCTTTCCTCTGGCATTTGTGACCTTTGTGACCTTGGGAAAGGGTCCTACTCTCTAGGCCTCAGTTTTCTCATCCATAAAATTAAGGAATTGGGATAAGATCATAGAATTAGATCTAGAAGGGAACTTATACATCATCTGGCCAATCCCTTTATTTTATAGATTAGGAAACTGAGACCCAGAGAGGTTTAATGACTTGCCCAGAGTCACACAGCCAATAAGTATCAGAGGTGGGATTTGAACTCAGGTCGTCCTGATTAGAAGTCTAGCCTGCTGTCCAGTATGCCACACACACTATCTCTCTAAATTAAATGGCCTGTGAGGCTCTTTCCAGTCATATAGCTATACTCCCATCACCCTTGAGCATCTTTATGATAAGGTCATGACCCTGAGCTTTCAAAGGCTGTACTGGAAGACAGAAGTTCTGGCTGATCCTACCCAGATGGAAAGGTTTCAGTTATTGGCCCAAGGTTTGCTCTGCAGCAGTGAGTGGACTATCCACAGTGATGACATCACATATCTTGGAAGAAGCAAAGAAGAACCAAAGTTCTTTTGAGAATTTCATCAGATTTAGAGCTGGAAGGGACCTCACAGGCCATCTAGCCCAACTCCCTTACTTTGCAAGTGGGGAAACTGAGGCCAAGAGTGATTTTTTTAAGTGATTTGCCCCAAGTCACTCAAGTAAGAAATTGAAGAGCCAGGATTTGAATCCAAAGCCAGGGTTCATTCTGTTGGGCTCCTCTGTGCTCCCTATCCCATTTCATGACACATCTCCAGAAAATTGATGACATCCTGAAAGTCTCTGAATCAGAATTGAGGTTTCTCATGGAGAAACAACCTAGGATAATGGAAAGAGTATCAGATCTGGAGTCAGGAAGACCTGGGCTGACATCTTGGCTGTGAAATCAGCCAATCATTCAACAAGCATCATTTCTGGGGATACACAGACAAAGGCAAAAAACAATATCTGCTCTCCAGGAGCTTGGGATTTTAAAACAACTCCATCCAATGAAATGTATACAGGATAAATTGGAGAGAATCCATAGAGAGAAGGCACTAGCATGAAGAGGGCTAGGGAAAGGCTTCCTGGAGAAGGTAGGACTTCAGCTTGAAGGCAGCCAGAGAAACCAGGAGACTGAGATGAGGAAGAGGAGCATTCCAGCATGGGGGACTACCAGGGGAAATGCCCAGAGTCAGGAGATAGAGTGTGTTTTTTTTTGTGAGGTACAGGAAGCAGACCAGTGTCCCTGGGTCCCCAAAGTACAGGGAGGCAAGTAAGGAATAAGAAGCCCAGAAAGGCAAGGAGGGACCTGGTTGTGAAAGGCTTTAAATGTCAAACAGAGGATTTTATATTTCCTCCTGGGAGTGATAAGGAGCCACTGAAATTGAGTGAGTAGGGGAGGAGGGTGACATGGTTAGAACTGCACTTTAGGAAGATGCATTTGACAGCTGAATGAAGGATGGACTAGAATAGGGAGAGAATGGAGGTAGGCAGACCCACCCTCAGGTTACAGCAATAGTCCAGGTGAGAGGCAAGGAGGGCTTTGGGGGGGCAGGTCAGAGAAGAAAAACGGCATATTTGGGTGATATTACGAAGGCAGAAACGGCATGAATTGGCAGGAGATTAGATATGGGGGGGGGCAGCTAGGTGGCACAGTGGATAGAGCACCAGCCCTGAAGTCAGGAGGACCTGAGTTCAAATCCGACCTCAGATACTTACTATGTGACCCTGAGCAAGTCACTTAACCCCAATTGCCGAGAGAGAGAGAGAGAGAGAGAGAGAGAGAGAGAGAGAGAGAGAAAGAGAGATTAGATATGGAGAAGTGAGAGATGGTGAGAAATCCAAGATTCCTAGGTACCTGGGTGTGAGTCTCCGTGACCCGGAGGATGTCATTAGAGAGTAAAAAAGAGGAGACAGCTGGGGATCAGGGGTGGGGAAGTTAGTGAAATGAGCACTTACTAAGAGCCTACTGTTTGCTAGAAATGAGGGATATACATATAAAAGGTGAAAGTGTCTACTCTCAGAGAGTGCACATTCTGCTGGGGGATGTGATATTTTCACAACTAGGTGCTTAATTTTGTTGTTCAGTCGTGCCTGACTCTCTGTGACCCCATTTGGGGTTTTCTGGGCAAAGATACCGGAATTGCTACTTCCTTCTCCAGCTCATTTTATAGATGAGGAAACTGAGGCAAACCAGGTAAAGTGAAGTGATTTGCCCAGGGTCATACAGCTGGTAAATGTCTGAGGCCAGATTTGAACTTTGGAAGATGAGTCTTTCTGACCACAAACCCCAGTACTCTATACTGTATCACCTAGGTGGTCTTAATAATTCCAGTTTATTGATTGATTGAAGTAAATAGAAGATCGTGTAAAAATCAGTTCAAAATAATTTCTGACCATTCACTAACAACCTAAGAGGGAAGGGGAGAGGAATCAGAAAAAGTCACTTGGAGGAGGTGTGCTTGAGCTAAGCCTTGAAGAGGGCTGGGGAGTTTGGAGAGGCAGAGAGAACATTCCCTGCTAATGTGACTATGTTTGTCCCCTAAAGTTTTGTGCACTAAAGTGCAGTGGCAAGAGGCCCTGGGTTCAAATCCCACCTCTGCCATTCCTACTGTATGTATGACCTTGGTCAAATTACTTAATTGCCCTAGGCCTCAATTCTGTAAAAATGAAGAGATTGGACAAGACAATTTCCAAGGTCCTTCCTAGCTCAAAGGTGAAGTGGAAAGACTGATGGATGTGGAATCAGAAGACCTGGGGTCAATTCTACTGCCTGTGTGACCCTGGGCAAGTCATTTCACCTTTGTGGGCCTCAGTTTCTTCATCTGTAAATGAAGGGGATCTGGCTAGAGATGATCTCTAAGATAGCTTCTAGTTCTAAATCTGCAGTCCTGTGATCCTGGTGGGCACTTAACACAATGTTTGAATTTAATTGTCCCTGAGTAAGTCATTTCCTCTGGAAATCGCCTGATCTGTAAAACTGGGTTAGTAAACCCTGAGCCTCAGTTTCCTCATCTGTAAAAGAGGGCTTGTAATCCTGGTGCGGCCAGCCTCAAAGGGTTGTTGTGGGGAAAGTGCATATCAAAAGCCTTTAGAGAAAGATGACTGTCATTACGTTAGCCACTGACCCCAGGACTGCCTGCCTGTGTTTGTGTCTTGGTTACATTAGGTAAAACAAGTGTTTTGTTTTGAAAACATCCCAGAGGCCTGAAATCCCTGAAGTGAGCCCGAGGCAGGCGCTAGGAGAGGAGACAGCTCAGGGGATGCGGCAGGGACATGCCCACAGCCCCGGGAGAGAGCCGAGCGGGAGGAAGGACCACTGTCATTAGGCGGAAAAGGCAGCGTCTACTGAAGAGGCAGGGAGATCACATCCCACCCACCCTGAAACCTCACCCGCAGTTTCCTAGCATCATCGGATCAAAGTTTAGTCCTCGTTTTACAGATGACGACACTTGAGGCTCAGAGAGGCTACGTACTTGGCCAAGGTCACCCAATAAATTAATGGTCGAGTTGGGATTCGAACCCAACTGCCCACACTCCCAAGTCTAGAGCCTTTCCCACTGCCCGGAGCTGGGGCTGGTAGTGTCAGCACACCTCTCCCCTGACCCAGGCGCTGGAGGGGCGCCCTGGGAACAGGGCTTGGGGCCCGTGCCCGGCCTCACGCTGACTTCAGCGAATCTCCTGGCTGGGGCCGCAGACTCGGCTGCCCTCCTTGCCTCCCTCTTTCGGGCGCCAGGACTGGCCGAGCCTCGGCTGGTTGCCATGGAGACCGGCGTACACAGTCCAGCGGCTCACGGGGCTCCGGGCTGGCCACCTGCCTCTGAACCTGAGCAGCGCCCCCCAGCCCGGCTCCTCTCCTCCTCTCCGCGGAGGGCGAGGCGCCTCCTCCAACCACGTAAGTAGAGGGCGGACTCCGGGAAGGAGGGCGGGAAGGGGCGCGGGGAGGCGGCGGACACCCCACATGGTCAAGGAAGGGGCCCTGTCCAACCCTTGGGGGCCCCTGCACCCCAACTAGGTTGGGGTCCCGCTGGACACACATAGGACCCCCAGCCATCTCACCCCCAGCACCACCTCCCTCCCAGGTTTGGTTTCTGTCAGTGTTCTCAGAGAGACCCTCCAACGGGAATCTTCACCTCTGGCCAAATTGGACAAATGTTTCCCCACCCACCCCATTCACAGCAGATTCTGTTCATTCATTCATTCTCTCCTTTCGTTCTTTCATTATTAGTCAGTCAAACATTTATTAAGCGCCTACTATGTGCCAGGCACGGTGCTAAGTTCTGGAGATACAAAGAAAGGCTAAACCACCTTCCCTTCCCTCAAGGATCACATTCTAATGGAGGAGATAATAAGTAAATAACTCATATTTATTAAGTTCCTATTATGTGCCAGGCACTGTGCTAAGCACTAGGGACACAAAGAAAGGCTAAACCACTTTTCCTTCCCTCAAGTAGCTCACATTCTAATGGAGGAGATAATAAGTAAATAACTCATATTTATTAAGTTCCTACTATGTGCCAGGCACTGTGCTAAGCACTAGGGATACAAAGAAAGGCTAAACCACTTTCCCTTCCCTCAAGTAGCTCACATTCTAATGAAGGAGATAATAAGTAAATAATCCAGTATTTATTAAGCTCCTACTATGTGCTAAGCACTGAGGACACAAAGAAAAGCAGAAGACAGTCCCTACCCCCATGGAGCTCAGATTTTAATGGAGGAGACAAAATGCAAACAGCTCTGTACAAACAAAATATAGTCAGGATAAAAATGGAGATAATCAAGATTGGGATGTTAGACTCTTCTTGAGGGAAAGCACGTTGTCATTTTCCATCTTTATGTCCCCAACACCTGGTAGAGTGCCCAGTTTAAGACCATGGTGGTGGAGGGGGAGGGAGATTATTTGGGATCCTGGACTTAAACAAAAAAAACTCTTTGTACAGTGGGAGAAATGCTGGATTTGGAGACAGAGGACCCAAGTTCAAAATCCAAGCTCTGCCCCCTTGCTAATCGGGCAAGGAATTTCTCCTCCCTGGACCTCTGTTTTCTCATCTGTAAAATGAGGGAGATGGCCTAGATGACCTCCAAGGTCACTTTCCAGTTCTGAATCTATAATCTTATAACCTGTGCTCCAGTGATAAAGATTAGCAGCTCTTCTGGCACTTATAATTTTAGAGCATTGCCTGGGGACACTAGGAGGACATGTGCTGATCACTAAGCTATTATGTGTCAAGAGCAGAATTTGAACTCAGGTCTTCTTAGTGCAAAGCTAGCCCTCTCTCCATTCCTCCATTGCCTCTTACCCTGCGTATAGTATATGTTCAATAAATATTTGCTGGCTTGAAATGTTTATTGACGTTAGCAAACATTTATTAGTCAGTACCTCGTTGCTCCAGGTACTGTCCCCCGGGGAGACGAGGTGTAAAGTTGGCATTGTGTAGTTGATAGAATTCAAGGGCTTCTGATTCTGGGTTGTTTACCTTCAGACTCAATCTGTGGTTAAATGACTGTATTTTCCTTTCCTTTCATCCTTTCTTGAAAACAAGCTTGACTCTGTTTGGAAATTAAATAGCACCTCTTTCGTCCCCTTCTGGGGAAATGTAAAATGAATCCCCTCACTTGGCTTAGAATAGCTGGTGGGCCATATGGTCTGGAAAATAATTTGTGTAAAAACTATTTCCATTTGTTGTCTTTAGGTAAAAACTGGCAAACAATATTTGGCTCATGTATTATATTTCACAATGTTTTGAGGTAGGCTCAATACAAACAGTTCCAACCTATTAATAGTTTTCACATTTCTAAGGCACTTAACAAAGTGATTTTTCATTCATCAAGATTCATTTTTGTTGTTGATGTTTAGTCATTGTCTGACTCTTCATGACCCCATCTGGAGTTTTCTCAGCAAAGATACTGGGGTGGTTTGCCATTTCCTTCTCCAACTCATTTGACAAATGAGGAAACTGAGGCAAGCAGGGTTAAGTGACTTGCCCAGGGTCACACAGCTAGTGATGTCTGAGGCCAGACTTGAACTCCAGTCTTCCTGACTCCAGGCCCAGTGCTCTATCCATTATGCCACCCAGCTGCCCAAAGTCTAATTTTACACTTGAGGAAACCGAGGCCCAGAGAGTTTGAGAGATTTAACCAGTGTGACACAGGTAATAAGTACTGCAGCTGGGAGAGAAAGTTAACTATTCTGACCTCAGGTAAGTCATATCTCTCTTTGCCTCAGTTTCCTCATTAGTTAAATGAGAAGGTTGGCCAAGATGACTTCCAAGGTCCCTTCCAGCTCTGTGATTCTCTGACTCTATTGGTTTTTCTATCATTTTTCTCCACCACACCACACTGCCTTTCTAACATTAAAAATGTACTTTTGAATAAGTCATCCCAGAGACTTAAGGGGAGTAGGAAAGAAAGTTAACCCAGATTTTTTCTCCCTTCCTTCTTGACTTCCTTCCCCAAACAATTATTTGATGCCATCATGTGCAGAACAGTATATTAAGCAAAGGAGATATAAGGCTAGAGGTGATACAGTCCTCCCCTCAGGAGGCTTACAGGCTACTAGCTGCCTGATATGTTTTACTAGAGTTTACTACAATGCATTCAATTTCTCTTTTCCTCTCTTCCTTTTTTTTTTATTCTTTGTTACAAGGGCACTCTGGCGAACAATTTCGATGTCTAAATCACTAGAATTTGGTTTGTTTGTTTTGTGTTTGTTTTTAATACTCCAAACATTTCCCTAGGTTTTTCTTATAGAAAAAAATTCTCTCCAATTTTACTTCCAGCAACTACCTCCCCACCACATGCCACACTTACTATCTTCATCACAGCCAGATTCACTTATTTAAAAGTTGTGAGGCTCAGATTCTTAAAATCTGGCCTGCTTGCAATGGCTCACAAAGGCTCAGATTCTTGTAATCTGGCCCGCTTACATTAGCAACACAAATACTTAGACTCCTTAAGAGTCTGGTCAACATGGTGGATTCCTAAAATCTCACCCACCCCCTGATCCACGTTCTAATAAACCTTGTCTTTGGCTGAAAGAACACTTGGGTCAAATTCATTCAAACAAGACCTACATGTGGTGATTTTGGGGTCCTAGCACCCCTAAATGTCAACATTTTGGTGGCCTGTACAGGGAAGCTGCCTAACCCCAAGCTCTTCTCCAGCCAAGACTGGAAAGCATGTAAGCCTCCCTGCCCCTTTCTTGCCCTGCAGTTGGGGTCACTTTCCAAGCACCTGAGAAGGCTTGGAGGTGCTTTTGAGGTAGACAGTTATGAGGCTGTCTCGAACTCAGCCTGGTTCGGTTTGAGGCCATGGACCTGGGTACACCTTCCTAAGCATAGCGGACAAGGATGGATGCCCTATCCAGAAGTGTATACCCAATTCTGTCAGTTCTCTGGGTGCTAGGGAATTGGAGAAAACTGCTGTTGCTTTTTGGTTCCTTGAGGCTTACTTACTCCCTTCCCTCTACACCCCTGAACTCTCCTTCATGGGGGTTACAGTAAAAGTTAGAACAGCGAAAAATATCTTAGCAGATTCTGAAGGTTTGATCATTAAAGAGTTTTGAAACACCTCCTTACAACCCTGGTCACTCCTTTCCCTTGAGTCAAGAGGGTATCTGTTAACCCCTCTCATAGAAGAAGAGAGATTTTCCCCTCCCCCCACCCCCACCCCCCACCCCCCACCCCCCACTTCTGAATTCGTCCTCCCCCACCTGGCAAAAGGAAGGAGGGGGAGGGGCAGCAACTACAACATGGGCCCCACTGACAATGGCCTTGGGCCTTGGGGCAACCTTTGCCTGGAAGCATCACCCAGGCTCAGCACATCCTGCTCACTCCCACCCGCACCCCCACCTCAGCTCCCAGCGGCTGTAGGGAGAGAGGGAAGGGGGATGGGTCAAGGTAAAGAAACTAGCCTCGAACTTGGGTAAGCACACTCTTATAAAGTTGTAGTTTTAACTGTTAATTATGAGATGTTGATTCTCTGTATAAAGTAATTTGGAAATGCATTTAACAAAACTGAAATCACCTGATTGGTAATGAGTTTGTTTCAAGTTTCAAACTGGTAAACTTTTAGTATCAGTTATGTCAAGCAACCTTTCATAATTTGGCTACAGTTAAAACAATTTGGCTATTGTTGGTTATTGTTTTAACTTGTAAACTTCCCAAAAAGCTTGTTTGAGTTTTGTCTTGCTGAGAATTTGCAAGTATATAGAAATAATCTCTAATGATTGGTTTTTTACACCAAGACAAATTTAAAGTTGAGATGTAAATCCTGGAAAAGTTTTTCCTAAGCTGTGATTAGTGAAACTTGCTGCTTGAGATAAAAGCTCATGGCACCGTGAGTGATTTTATTTTGAGTTGTCTGATGGATCATAATAATCCATCGATAATCAGCAATTCACCGAGAGAAATGTCACAAGCTACTCAGAGAGAATGTGATACAAGTGAGAAGTCAGCATGGGGAAGGGGAGAAGCTGAGAGGATAATTCTAGCCTCAATCTAAGACGGGATCCTCCTGGCTCAGTTTCCCCATTATGTTCCTTTGAAAAGGAATGTTGCACACCTGGCTATTCCTGAGTCTGGCTATGAGGTGGATTTGATATTGCATGGTTGGAAAACTGTGGATTATCTGAATTCAAGCAGAGCTAAAGATGTTTTATTCTGAAATATTTGGGCCCTAAATCTAGTCCCTACTTTAGCCTTTCATAGCAAATTTCTATAGTCAGAGCAAATAGAGAGCAAAAGATAGAAGCACAATGCAAGTGTGTGAAATCTTGCAGTTTTGATCTGAATGTGTAGTCATTTAATACCCCCAAACAACTGAAATTAAATCAGAACATCTTCAGTTTGGTTTGGGGGGAGGGAGAATTTCAGTGATAATTGAAGTGAAAGTCAGTCTCAGCAAATTCATTTGTGTAACTATTGAACCCTGGGATGGAAAACTTCTACCTGAAAAAGTGTTACATAAACTTGAGAAAAAGTAACAAGGTCAGATAATCCTGCAGGTCAAATGTAAATGATTTTAATGGGGATCTTACACTTTTACTTCTCCCTACATCTGGCCCTGCAGTCTTTTCTGTCAGATTTGTGTCTTCCAGACTACAGGCCATTCACCTACAGTTGGTAGCAAACAGCGGGTACCAGCCAATGTCCCCCCATCATCCCCGGGATGCAGCCTGTGCTCGGTTCCAGTCAACCTCTTCTTTGGGAACCCCTCGAGGCAGGGACAGCTCTATGCCCCTTGCCAGCAGGAAGCAGTTTCAGAAGCCGAGACCTTCACCCCTTACCCCAAAAGAATTTGGGTCCCATTTGTTTGAGGGGGGAATGATGAGGATGGGGGATGAACCCCTAAAAGGAAAAGACCATGTCTTTGGGATCTGGAGCCCAAAAAGGAAAAGCCCTGGACTTTGGCCAAATGTTTGGCATTGCCTGAGGCTGTAATCCTATCAACTGGCCTTTCATTATTTCCTATGCCCAATCTCCCATTTCTCTGTTACCCTTAACCTATCCTAGCCCTCCATTGTCTATTACCTCCCGATGGCCCCCAGGCACTTCCCACCCTTAATCCTATCTAGGCTCAGTTCTCCATTGGCCATGTGGTCCAGGTCTGTCACCCAACATACTGGCCACTCCCATCCAGATCCTCCCTAGACCCCTCCTCCTGTACCCCAATTGATAAATGGTCAAAGGATATGAACAGGGAGTTTTCAGAGGAAGAAATTAAAGCTGTCTCTAGTCATATGAAAAATGTTCTAAATCACTATTGATTAGAGAAATGCAAATCAAAATAACTCTGAAGTACCACATCACACCTATCAGATTGGCTAACATGATAAAATAGAAAAATGATAAATATTGGAGAAGATGTGGGAAAATCGGAATACTAATACATCGTTGATGAAATTGTGAACTGATCCAACCTTTCTGGAGAGCAATTTTGTGCTTTATTTTATTTTAATTATTTTAAGTTTTCATTGTGTGTGTGCGTGTGTGCATGAGCGCTCGCACTCAATTAAGACAGTTTTCACTGTTAAAAAAAAAAGAAAGAAAATCCATTGAGTTAAGCCTCCATGTTTTCATAGCATTCTTCCTTATAGACACAGGGGCTCTCTCAGCTTGGTGAAACATGTCCATCCAAAGGAGTCAACCAGAAGCGTGGACTCTGAAGGCCTCAGGAGTGCTGCAACCAGCAAGAGTTAACAGGTTAAACTGCAGGATTCCAGGCCAGGGGAGTTGACACCTTCTCTGGAAGGCCCTGAAGGGGTGGGGCTACCTCCTATAAAAGGAGAGCACCCTGCCCCTCACACACACTGCCTGGAGTGGAGCTGAAGTCTCTGCCTCTCTGTTGCTGCAGAAAAGAAGCAACTGGAGAGAGAAGAATGGCTGCTGTTGTAGAAGTGCTGCAGGAATTGCAGAGGGAAATCACCTGCAGCATCTGTTGGAGCTACTTCTCTGAGCCGATCACCATCGGGTGTGGGCACAGCTTTTGCAGAGTATGTCTCTCCTGGAGCTGGAGACTCAGTGCTGCAACCTCCTCTTGTCCTGAATGCAGGCAAGTGTTCCAGCTTAGAGAATTCCTGGCAGTCAATGGGCTTCTAGCACAGCTGACTGACCAGGGCAAACAGCTCTGCTCCATGCTTTTGCAGAGTACTGAAGGGCAGAGCCAGTGTGCCAGGCACAAGCAAGTCCTCAAACTCTTTTGTGAGGATGAGCAGACACTGCTCTGTGTGAGATGTTCCCAAAGCCCAGAGCATGAGGCTCACAAGATCTCTCCTGTAGAGGAGGCTGCTAAGAAATGCAAGGAGAAGCTCCAGCACATTCGGAGTCACTTGAAGAAGCAATTGGAGGAAGCTGAGGAGGAGAGACCTGCTGTTGACTGGCATACGATGATCAGAAGAGAATATAACAACCTGCACCACTTCCTAATGGAGGAACAATTCCGGTGTGTTGAAAGGGTGAAGAAAGAGCAAAGAGCAAGCCGGGACAGACTATCCCAACACATGCAAACCCTTCAGGACCTCATGCTAGAGCTGCAGGAAGCAGGTCGCCAACCCAATGTGGAGCTGCTCCAGGATGTCAAGGAGTTGCTGGGAAGGAGTAAGGCAGTGTTGCCCCAAAGGGTCAAGGCTGTCTTCCCAGAGCTGAGGGAATATCCCATCCCTGGCAGCATAGAGATGCTCCGCCGATTCAGAGTGGACATCACAATGGACCCCACAGCAGCCAGTCCCTGTGTGACTGTTTCTGAGGATCTGAAGAGTGTGAAGATTGGAGAAGGCTGGCGGGTGGAGTCCGGGCATCCTGAAAACTGTGCTTTCCACGCGGTCCTTGCTACACAGGCCTTCAGCTCGGGCAGACAGTACTGGGAGGTGGATGTGACTCAACTACCTGAATGGATGCTGGGGATCTATACTCCCAACTTGAGGAGGAAAAGGGATAGGAATATGAATGCCTATGACTCTGTGTTCCTGCTTCACTGTAACAAGAAAGAAGAGGATTACTATTTGCAAACCTATCCCGGATCATTGAAATATCGAATAAAAAAACGAATGCCCAGGATTGGGGTGTACCTGGAATATATCTCTGGCACTCTAGGCTTTTATAACGTTCTCCAGCACTCCCTCATTTATAGATTCCACTCTATTCCTTTCACGGGACCCGTCACACCCTTCTTTTCTCCTGGCATCCCACTTCCAGGAACAAAGGTTGGTCCCATGACTCTCTGTCCAATGGACTCTCATCTTTGTGCTTCCTGCTATTCCTGTCTCTGAGCATCTCTCCAGGAGGAATCCCAACCCACCACTAGGCTCCCTGGCTGTGGTCCTTCAGTTTCCAGCCTTCCCTGCAAGAGGATGATCGTCAGTTACTTTATGATGAAGGAGACAGCTCTCTGCTCACTAGTGGAGACTTGCCTTCCACATTGCAAGCTGAAGGAGCTCATTCCCAACTGTTTTGTACTCTTATCCTCAATTGATCCAGTCCATCAATTTTCACAATGAACCAATCTTGTTTCAGCAGTAAATAAAAAAAAACTTACATGAGCACTCTGGTTCTGTCATGTTTCATTTTCTCCCTAGAATTCATCACAGCCCTGTGAGGTTGATAGATTTCAATTTTGTCCAGTCCTTTTACCCCTTGAATTGCGCTAAACCTTCCTTTGAGCCCTATTTAATATAAAATGAAATAAATTCTAGCATTTACTGTGGAAAAAAAAAGTTCTAGGGCCTCCCCTCTGTTAATTACCTCCTATTTATCCTGTCTGTAACTTGCTTTATATATGTATACATACACACATATTTGTTTACATGTTGTCTTCTCAGCTTGATTACAAGCTCCTTCGGGGCAGGGTCTTTGCCTCATTTTGTATTTCTGATAGCTTATCACCAGGTGTCTAGCACATAGTAGGTGCTTAATAAATGTTTGATTTATTGATTGATTGGTTGATCTCATTAATGTCTGGCTTCATAGAAAATAACTGGATTCTCTAATCTGCTTTTGTATTCAAAACTTATATGTTGTTTTGGTTGAAGTATAAGAGAAAAACTGACAGCATACAGATAGGTAGTTGGAAAAGGCAGGAGGATTTTAATAGGTAAATAATGTCTTGGTATTATTATGAAGGCCAGCTGGGTGTTGCAGTGGGTAGAGCACTGGGCCTAAAGTCAGGAAGACTTCTCTTTCTGAGTTCAAATCTAGCCCAAGTCACTTACTTGCTGTGTGACTCTGAGCAAGTCACTTAACCCTTTTTGCCTCAGTTTCCTCATCTGTAGAATGAACTGGAGGAGGAAATGGCAAACCACTCCAATATTTTGTCCAAGAAAATCCCAAAATGAGATCACGAAGAGTCATACAGGACTGAAAAATGATTCAACTCAAAATATTATAAAAATAGTTTTGACCTCTCAGACCCCCTGAAAGGGTCTCAGGGACCCCCAGGGTCCACAGACCACACTTTGAGTACCTCTGCCCTACCTCATACTATACCAAGAATGCAATTGTAATTTAGCCAAGTCACAATCTCTTCCCTCTTTGACAACTTCCACAAGTGCTAGACTCTGGACCTCATAAATATTACTGTGTGGTAGAATCTAGTTGACCAAAATAATGTACTACTGAGTAATTTCAAGACTGCCCTTTTTCAGAGAGGTAGAATGGGGTAAATTATCTCACATAAAACAGATAAGAAAAGGCTTTTACAGTGGAGGGGAAACAGGGAAGGTGAGAAGGAATGAGTGAATCTTATTCTCATCAGATTTGTCTTAAGGAGGGAATAACATACACACTCACTTGGGTATGGAAATCTATCTTACCCTACAGGAAAACGGGGGTGGGGGGTGGGGGGGAAGGGGACAAGAGAGCAGGGGGATGATAGAAGGGAGGGCAGACCTGGGGAGGGGGTAATCAGAAGCAAACACTTCTGAGGAGGGACAGGGTCAAAAGAGAGAATAGAATAAATGGGGGGCAGGATAGGATGAAGTGAAATATACTTAGTTTTTCACACCATGACTACTATGGAAGTGTTTTGCATGACTACACATGTGTAACCTGTATCGAGTTGCTTGCCTTTTCAATGAGGGTGGGTGGGGAGAGAGGAAGAGAGAAAATTTGGAACCCAAAGTTTTAAAAACACATGTTAAAAACAAATTGTTTTCACGCGCAACTGGGAAATAAGAAATACAGGAAATGGGGTATAGAAATCTATCCTGCCATACAGGAAAATAGAAAGGGAAGGGGATAAGAGAAGGTGGGGGGGTGAGATAGAAGGGAGGGCAGATTAGGGGAAGGGGTATACAGAATGCATGCCATCTTGGGGTGGGGGGAGGGATGAGATGGGAAGAAAATTTGGAATTCAAAATCTTGTGGAAGTAAATATTGAAAGGGGAAACAGTAAAGGAACACTGTGCCACATAAGCCTAATGAGTTACCATGTTCAAAAAATGAATCCATTAAACAAGATACTCTTTGGGTCCAATACAAAAAAAAAAAGAAAAAAGAAAAAAGACTGCCCTTTTTTCCTAACTAAATTAATTTTTTAATGAAAATCTTGCAGGGAGAAGAGCAATCATGAAAGCCTTTTTAAAATGCTCTGAAGGCTTTATTTTCCTGAGAAGATATACTACCATTGGAAGGCATGAAAATTCAGACATTATTTTAAAGGTAAGACCCCCTCCCTGCCCCCCCCAAAATGTTTCCAGGTAGTATAGATTCCCTTAGACCATAACCTCATTCCTTTAGGGATTTAGTCCCCTTTCAACCAGTAATTAATTCTTGAATTTCACCATTTCTCATTGGAATATTTGCATCTTTTCATAGCAGGAGATAGCTTTTAAGTAAGTGGTAGGCCAGGCTGGTGAGACATACCCTTCTTGAAAAATAAAGATTAGTCACTTGTTGCTTAGGAGATGGTGACGGAGGAGAAGTCTCAGGGGCATTCAGGATGGTGGCAGTCACCTAGGGCTGTTAATGAGATGTTTTGAAATGGTATCTATTAGAGGAAATCTTTACAGCAAACATTGAAAATTAAGATACACTCTTAGCACACAGAAGGTAAGACAACATATACCCCCTTGGTTTTAGTGTGGGAAACAGGGAATCAGCACCTGATTCAAGAAAAAAACACTGATTCAAGAAAAAAATCAGTTTCCATTTTTTGGAAGGAGGCAGATGGCGGTAGATATGGCATGGCCCTCTCTATCTCTGACAATGCTTTGCTTTTCATATATCTTCCAAGGAGGCTATTAATGGCCTTACGGGCCTACCTTAGGACAGGTCTTTGCCTGAAATGGAAATGGATTGGGAAAAGGAGATGTCATTCACAGCAGTGGACTTGCTTGGCAAATTAGTAACTGTGTTTACATCAGGGTTTTTATGTTTGTATCAGAAAAGCCAAATGAAAGATACCCTATATAGATTTCAGTACACATTCTCCTGATTGTGTCCCCCGATAAAAAGTAGGCTCCCTGAGGTCAGGGAATGGTTCATTTTTGTCTTTGACTCTCCAGGGCAGCCTCTGGAAGAGGGAGAGCCTCTGTGTTCGTTTAAAAGAAGCACTTTCCTGATCCCTCTTTTTGCTGGCAGCTACCCTCTGTTTATTATCCCTGCCTGTCCTGTGTATATCTTGTTTGTACATAGCTGTTCACATGTTGTCTCTGCAATTAGACTGTTCCTTTGGATTGGGTTTGGCGGTATTTTTTTTTTTTGGCCCTTCTTTGTATCTTCAGCTCTTAGAACATTGCCCAGTGCAAAAGAAATTCTCAATGAAGTCTGTTGACTTGACCTGACTTATTAACTCTCCCCTCCAACACAGATGGCAACCTAACTATAACTTAAGGGACCTTAGTGGCCATCTAGACCATCTTTGTTATTTTAGAGATGAGCAAACTGAGGCTCCAGAAAGTTGTTACTTTCCCAAGGTCTCATAGGGAGGAAGCATCAGAGGCAGCATTCGAACTCAGGTCTTCTGATTCCAGATGCAATATGCTTTCTATCATGCCATGCTGAATAAAGGGCTCAAAAGTACCTTAGCAGAGCATGTGGTCCCACTGCCTCATTTTACAGATAAGGAATATGACACCCATAAACTTTAAGTGACCCACCTGTGGTCGTTTAGCTAGTAAGTGTCTGAGGCTAGAGTTGAACTCAGGTCTTTCTGATTCCTAAGTCAGCACTCTATTGACTATGCCCCATGGGCTCTGCATGTCATCATTATTATTATTGTCATAAAAATAGCTGATTTTACATAGTAACTTAAGGCTTACAAAACACTTTGCAAACATCATCTCATCTGATTCTCATAACAAACCTTGTGAGGGAGTTATAGCAGATATTATTACCTCCATTTTACAGATGAGGAGACCAGGGCTCAGATGCCAGTAAACGTCAGAGGCAGGATTCTTCCCTGATTCTCAATCAGGACTTGAATTCTTTCCATTACATCATTCTGCCTGTCATCTGGTATTCATTCATTCCACAAATAGTCACATTTACTTTCAGGGAGTTTGCAGTCTTAATAGATATGATGAGATAAGATACAAAATGGAATATGCTGAGTTCATAAACAGAGGTCTGTTGTTATTATTGTTCAGTCACGTCCAACTCTGTGACCTCATTTGAGGGTTTCTTGGCAAAGGTACTGAACTAGTTTGCCATTTCCTTCTCTAGCTCATTTTACAGATGAAGAAACTGAGGCAAACAGAGTTAAGTGACTTGCCCTGAGTCACACAGTAAGTGTCTGAGGCTGGATTTGAATGAAGGTCTTCCTGACTCCAGGTCTGGTGCTCTAATCCACTTCGCTACCTAGCTGCCTTTGTACCACCTAGCCTCCTCATAAAAGGGGCATAAAAGGAAGACCAAATAGTAAATGACCAGATGTGGAGAGATCACTTCCACTAAGCCAGGAAAAATCTTTGTGGAGGAGGTAGTATTTAGGAATCTCTTTGATCCCATATTAGAGTTTTTCTTGCAGGAATAACTAAAAGCCTACTCAGCTGTGCTCAGAAGAGCTGGTTGTTAAATTTTCAATGTGATAATTTACACTTCAGAAATTGGCAAATGCTACAAATCATGGTTTGATTTATTGGATGAGTTTTTTTGGTTTTTTTTATTGCCTAGACTTAAAAGAGTGATGGAGAAAAATCTAATAAAGGAGATTAAACTGGAAAAGGTGTCCAGCCTATTTGGAGAGCCAATTGCGAAACATTTACCAGCATACCCCTGGGTCTACTGCAAACAACCATCATCACAGCCTATCTTTTTCACCATGCTTTTCTAAGTCTAAAATCCATCAGAGACTCACTTTTTTTTCTCTACAGGTTGTTAAGCATTTTAATCTGCCAGGATTTTCTTGTATTGTTTGAATTATGAGGAAATAGGTGATGTTTCATTTTTGGCTTCTCCTATGATAATGGTACCTTAGGTACGCTATTTTTCCTTTGAAAAGAATGACCAAATATTAGACCTGGGGGACAGGGAGGGCCTTTAGAATGTAGGATTTCAAAGTGGGAAGGGGCCTTAGAACACGGAACATCAGAATGGGGAGAAGCTTTAATGGTTGTCCAGTCCAGCTTCCTCATTTCACAAATATAAAATTGAAACCCACAGATGGAGAGTCACACATTAAATGGTTCCTCTGGTGGTTACCTAAGACCTTACTGAAAATGAATGACAGAGCCAGACCTAGAAACCAGATCTCGTAGTCCACCAAGCTAGCACACTCTGTCTATACTCCCAAAACATCTCCTCTATGCAAAACACACCAGAACTTATTCATCCAAAAATACCTGAGTTCAAATATCACCTCAGACATTTATTAGTTTTGTGACCTTGGGAAAATCACTTCACCTCTGTCTACCTCAGTTTCCTCAACTGTAAAATGGGAATATCAATAGCATCTACCTCTCAGGGTTGTTGTGAGGGTTAATCAAGATAATAATTTGTAAAGCACTTAGCACATGCTCAGCATCTAGTAGGTGCTTAATAAATGTGACTTTTCTACCCCTCCCCCTCCCCCTTCTCCTCCTCCTTCTTCTTTTCTCCTTGTGAGACTGTACTTCTACTGAGATTGTAATTTCTGAGAATTTTTGAAATTCCTCTTTGGAAATTTCCTTCAGAAGCCTTAACATATTTTTGAAAATATCTACAGTAGGGACAAACCTCAAACTCATTATGAAAATAGAACTCATTATTGTTCTCCTCCCTCCCTCCCCCTCTCTTCTTCACTTCCCTGCTTCTATTACGAACACCCCGACACACACCCTTCCAGTCACTTTAGTTAACAACTTTGGCAACCTTATCGATTCCTTTCTTGCTTACCCCCATAACCAAACAGTTGTCACGTTTCATCACCACCTTCCTTGCATTTCTTTCATAGGTCACCTTCTTTCTATTCACACTCGAGTCCCCACCATAACTCAACCCTCTTTGCTTTCCCTGCTTCCAGCCTCTCCCCACCCCCCTCTACTCCATCCTCCGATCAGCTGCCAGGAAGAGATCTTCCTAAAACAAGGGTCTAATCAGGTCATTCCCCTTCTCAATAAACTCCAATGGCTCCCTATTGACTCTTGGATCAAATGTCACTTCATATGTATCTGATTCTTTTTAAATTTCTATTTTCCATGTAGGTTTTTAAATAGACACAATTAGTGGTCCAATGATTTTTTTGTTGTTTTTCTGTCATTTATCAGTCATGTCCAACTGTTTGTGACCCCCATTTAGGGTTTTCTTAGCAGAGGTACTGGAGCAATTTGACATTTCCTTCTCCAACTCGTTTTACAGAAGAGGAAACTGAGGCAAAAAGGCTGAGTGACTTGCCCTGGGTCCCACAAAGCGTAATTGTCTGAGGCCGGATTTGAACTGGCACATAGAGTGCTTGTTGACTGATTGCCTAACAATCTTAGCTCCTTTAGAATTGCTTAAAGGAAAGCACCATGTTTTTATCTTTCTTTGTACTCCCAGCACTCGGCACAGTGCCTGGCACATAGTAAACACTTAATAAATACTTGTTGTTGACTGATTCATTGACAGTAAAAAACATCACCAGCATGAATCCCTAATATATGTGTATTAGTTACATGCGTATTATTGGACACAGGGCAGCTAGGTGGCACAGTGGACAGAATGCCAGGCCTGGGGTGAGGAAAAGCTGAGTTGATGCCCTGCAGGCCTTCTCTCTCAGGCTCCAGAAACTTCTTCATCCCAGAAGCTCATTCCAGCCCTGGACTTCATCCCTCAGAAGGGCTCTCAAGGCTACACTCCAGACTTTTTCATAGTCCTCTTCTCATCTGATCTCCTCATTTTACAAACGAGGAAACCAAAGTCAGAGCAGTTTAAGGACCTTGTCCAAGGGCATGCAGGGAGTAAGCTTCAGGGGCAGGATTTGAACCCAGGTCTTCAGATTCCAAAGACAAAGCAATTCCCATTTTGTGTGTTATTGCATTGTGTTTGGAGGTTCACTGGAAGAGCAATTCATTGAATTGAACTGACACCTAAATGCAGTGTTGTTTCCTGCTTACCACCTTGTCCCTCTACTGGGCATGCCATTTGAGGTGTGGTCATCTGGACTCAACTTTCTTGAGTCACCCCAAATGGCACTGCCTGCAGACAGTTCTTGAGGATGAAGTCATTAGTTCCCCAACTGTTTGGGTCAAGAGTTCCAGAGTGAGAATTTAAGGCTGGCTCCCAAGCTCATTTGAAGGCATGAGTTCTGATCTAATCTTAAATTAAACTCATATTTTTGGTGCCACCGTGCTTTGAGCGGGACAAGTACAAAGTGGAGATAAGACACAATCCCTGATCTCAGGAAGAAAACGAGTAGAAAGATAAGTCACACACACAGGGTAACTACACTGTACAATATTATATCATCAGGGCAATAGTGAGGTCCAAATTGCTATGGGAGCTCTCAAGGAGAAGGGAATTACTGATGAGGGATCAGGGAAGGCTTCCTGGAAGAGCAACCACTTGGGTTGCACTTTATAGGATGAGGAGGAATTTAGCAAAGGGGAAAGAAGGGCATTCTAGGCATCAGGAACAGTGTCAGCAAAGATATGAGGGTGGGAAAATATGGCTCACATGCAGGGAACAGAGAGTAGTTTAGTTTGACTATGGCATACAGAGCACAGAGAGGAGCAAAATGAGATAATCCTGGAAAGGTAGGGAGAGGTAGATCGTATTGCTGCTCGGATGGCAGACAAAACAGTTTGTATATTAATTGGGGGCAAAATGGTTGAGCAGAGGAATGATGTGATTAGATCTATGTGGAAGAAAAATCATTCTAGTGCCTACCTTCTGTTAATTATTTCCTTTTTATCATGCACATAGCTTGCTTTGTATATTTATTTGCATACTTTCTCCACCATTAGATTGTAAGCTCCTTGAGGGCAGGGGCTATTTTTTTTTTGCCTGGTTTTATATACTCAACACTTCAAACAGTGCCTGGTACACAGTAGGCACTTCATAAATGTTTATTTCTTTATTTATTTATTAATGCTGGAAGTGGAATAAGAAATGGATTGAGTGGGGTGGAGAAAGTAGGAAGGTCAACTAGGAGGTTAATGCAATAGTAATTAGAACCCAAACTAGGAAGATGATAATATGACTAGACAGGGTGCTGGTAAATATGTAGCACCTGGTTCTCTGAAAATAGACAGCTCAACATAATGTAACCTGTATCATTGCCATTTTCTCCATCACTTTCTCAAGTCTAGAAAATCAACAAAGCAATGAAGCCCTAATTTGTAGCATTTACCAATATCCCAGGTGGACAATTTAACAATCAGCTCTTGCAAATATCTTTGAGCTGGCTATATAACATCCTGTATATCAAAGACATTGCCAAAGTACCATTGACAATACTTGGGGACTGACACCACAGGAAAAGTGAGGAACGGAAGGTCGACGACAACCCCAAGTCATTCTCAGGATCTTTTAATCAGGCCTTACTTTTTAATAATGTATAATTCAGCACATTTAAAAATGAAGCAACTTTTTGTAATGGCATTCCAGATGCTTCATTCTCTTCCTTAATAAGCCCTAACTGCCCTCTATCTTCTCATTAGTGGAAAAGTCAGTTTTGCAGCAGCTTTTTTCTAGAGGAAGACAGCTCAGCAGGAATGAATCAGACAAAGGCAAACTGCCCCACAAGACTATGGAGTGCTTTCCCATTGGCCTATGGGGCAATCCCAATTGTCTGCAGTCAGCCAGGTCTGTAGAAGGCTCAGTGGTCGTAGCTCTGCTCCCCCTGGAAAATGGGACCCCCAGCCTAGCCTCGTGGCATTAGCTCAGCCAGCTTTGGAGGGGCCTGGGGCTTAGAGACTCATACAAGGTTAGCACGCACAGGGTCAGCAATGTGTCAGGACCTCAGTCACAGAAGGAAACATGTAATGGCATCACTAGGTTTGCAGCATCAGAGGGGTGAATTTCTCCTTCACACATGTGCTCAGGCCACAAAGAGTCCCCATTTGGATGCTTCTCCTCATATGCTCTCCAGGTGAGTTCACTTTTCCCATTGGGTGACACAAATATTTGTGGGCGAGTATGGAGAAAGTATTTGATGACTACTTTTCTTTTTATGCTGTTTAAATGCTTTTGCTTTGAAATATATATATAATATAATATATGTATGTGTATATATTAAATATAATATGTATTATATATAATATATTATATAATATGTTTATAGAATGTATTATATAATGTTTATAGAATGTATTATATAATATGTATTATATAATGTATTATATAATATGTATTATATAATATATTATATAATATGTATTATATAATACATTATATAATATGTGTTACATAATATATAATATGTATTGTATATAATATGTATTATATTATATATGTATTTATATATATACATATACATATATATATATGTAATATGACCTTAGAATTTCAGACTAGGAGGGAATTTAGAATAGAGGTTAGCTAAAGATTAGGTAAAGCATTTATTAAGAGCTTACTCTGTGCCAGGCATAGTGCTAAACCTTGGTAATACAAATACAAGCAAGAAAGTTCCTGCCCTCAAGGAACTTCTATTCTAATTGGGGAAAATAACACACAAAAGGGAGCTGAGAAAGGCTGGGTGGTAACCGCACAGAGGTGAGATGGAAGAGTTCAGGAAACCAGGAGCTGAACTGGATTAGCCCTGAGTATGGTTGTTATGGGCAGTTCCTCAAATAAAGGTTCCAAGTGTGATGGCAACAAGTGTAGAGGCAGCACTGGTATGAAAAGGTGGCTGGGCCTGAGATGGAAGCATCAGGAGAGCCGGAAGATGGGCCTGTAATAGCTGGTAGGGGCCTATAAGAGCTGGGAGGCCCTTAGAACCCAGAATGCCAGGTCTGGGAGGGCCCTTAGAACAGAATATCAGGGCTGGGAGGAAATAGAGAACAAAGAATGGGACAAGATCTTATAACATGGAATACTGGAACACAGAGCCCTAGAACTTGGAGAGTTCACTAGTTCTAACCACCTCATTGTACAGAAGAGGCAACTGATCCCCAGAAAGGGGAAATTATTTGCTCAAGCCAACCCAGAAAGCAAGGCGCAGCAGAGCTGGCACTAGAAGCCACTTACTCTGTTTGGGCTTTTCCCGTTTCCCCCACTCAGCCTCTTTGGCCTCCTTGGACTCCAGAACAGTGGTCTGGCCGTGTCAGAAGTAGCAGAAGGGAAGAGACAGAGCGTGGCAGAACCAAACAGTGCCTTTTGAAGCAGTGGTGTGTAGTGGTCTTTGCTAAAATATGGTTCCAAGGAACCCATAACCATAGCTTGCAGGACTTAAACATTAAAATGAAATTTCTGATGCCTTCCAGAGAACTGTTTAATGCTAGTTGTCTTGGTAGGAAAGTGTTTAATGCTGATAATTTGGTTTTGTGAGTTATTCCGCTGTGTTTGGAGGTTCACTGAAAGAGCCCTTATTACTGTTGTGTTTTACCTATGACGGAAGGTCAGAGGCTTAAGGGGAGGGTCTGGAGTGGGGACGCAGGAGAAAATAAGGGAAATAGGGAGAAGACACAATCAGAGCAATTGCCGATGTCTTGGTGCCAGGGCAGAAGGAAGAGGAGGGAGGTTGACGTTGATGCTCCAGATATGCCTAGCTGTAGCTTTCCTGTTACTCCTTATTGCCGTGGGCTTGGGAGGCAAGTTTGGGTCCCATCTCCTTTACTAGAGCAGCTTCTGATTGGCCCAGCTGGGGCAACCACCAGCCCCCAACCCTGGGCAGCCACCAATACTTCCAAGACTGGGCTAAGCAGAACTGGTGCTTCCTTTCCAAACTGGTGCTCACTGTGGGTCTTTGGCAATGAATGAGCAAATATGAAAGGTGAATAGAAACATATCCTAAGGAAATATTATTTCCAATTTTTAGATAAAATCTTAAAGAGGCAGAATCTTCCAGGCAACTCTTTAAAATTCTGACGAGATCAGATGAGACAACATGTGTAAATTATTTTGCAAAACCAAAAGTGCTCTGGAAATGCTAGATATGATGATGGTGGCAATTAATGGCAGAGGAGTTTTAGCCCTTTAGTGGAAGGAATTTTGGCACCAGGAGTTCCCTAGGATGTTGAAATCATGGTTCCCAACCCTCTACTCTGCCACACCTCCAAAAACAATCTTGAAAACCAAGAAGGGAGGCCTCAAAATTGGAGTTTCTAAATGTACATTTTTGCTCCAAAAAATGAGTGTTTCCCTCTAGCACAGGAGGTCTCAACCTTTTTTGTGTTGTGGACCCTTCTTTTGGCAGTGTCTGCTAGAGCCTATGGGCCCTTTCTCAGAGGAATGTTTTTAAAAGCATAAAATCAAATGTATAGGATTATAAAGGAAACCAATTATATTGAAATAAAGCTATCAAAATACTTTTTAAAAAATTCATGCACCCCCTGAAATCTACCTATTGACCCCATGGAGGGGGTCTATGGACCCCAGAACCCTTCACATAATGAGAATATGCAGGGAAGTCAAGATATATCCTTTCACTCATCCCAGGACAAAGGGACAGGAAACACTGAGCATCCATTCTCCCAAAGAAAGGAGGTGCCTCCTTTATTAGAGGGCATGTACATTAAGCATTCCCCTCCAAATGAAAATACTTCAAGTGCCAGGATGCAGGCATAGCCAGCTAGGGGTATTGGCTCCACATGGAAGTCGCCATAGTAGAAAGACTGATATTTAAGAGCAGATCACTCAGTGCACCCTCTCCAATGTTAGGTCATAGGGTCCAAGATCCAGGCCCAGAAGGGGCTTCAGAAGGCATCCAATCCAGGGCCCTAGTTTTATACAATGAGGAAGAGTAAGGGACCTCCCCAAGGTTCTCCCAGGTAGTAAGCATCCAGAGGTAAGATTTGAACCCATGTCCTTTGACACCGGAATTAGTTTCTTTCCCCAGTCCCGTTGTTGTGGGTCAGTCATTTTAATCATGTCTGACTCTTCAAGGCCCCGTTTGGGGTTTTCTTGGCAGAGATACTGAAGTGGTTTGCCATTTCCTTCTTCAATTCATTTTACAGATGAGGAAACTGAGGCAAACAGGGTGAAGTAACTTGCTCAGGTCACACAGCTAGGAAGTGTCTGAGGCCAGATTTGAACTCAGTTCCTCCAAGCCCAGTGCTCTATCCACTAGATGCCCTTCCTTCTCCCAGGCTGCCTCAAATTGAAGCTGACCTTCCCCTTTTTCTCATAAAGGGATTCCTGGTTTGCCAGCTAATAGTCTTGCTTTGTTCTCTTGTTCACTGGCGCCTGCTCAAAATGTTCATTTGGAATCAAAAAACATTAGATTTGTAGAGGCCCTTGGGGCATAGAATGTCAGAGCTGGAAGGGGAGCTTGGAATATGAAATGTCTGAGGGGGAAGGGACCTTGATGATCACAAGAACTGGCATTTTTATAGCCCTTGAAGCTTTGCAAAGTATATTGTACAGACATGATTTCATCTGAGCCCCAAGGCAGCCCCAGAAGATGGGTTCTATGGGCAGGAGGATTATCCCCATTTCAGAGATGAGGAAACCAAAGCTCTAAATCATTGAGACTTGCATAAATGTGGTCACAGAACTTAGAAATGTCTGCATCCAGGTGGGACCTGGAGTCTTCCTGACCTCCAGGGCAGTGTTCACTGTTCTGCAATGCTGCTTCTCATCAGAATGGAAAAGCACTTTAAAACACAGATGGAACCTAGAGCACAGAATGTCAGCAGAGGTGGAAAGGCCTCTAGAACCCAGAACATTCAGTAGAACTGGAGAGGACTCTATAACCCAGAACAGTCAGCAGAACTGGAGAGGTCCCTAGAGCATAAAATAGTCAGCAGAACTGGAGATGCCCCTAGAACACAGAACATCAGCAGAACCAGAACACAGAACATCAGTAGAACTGGAGAGGCCTCTAGACCCCAGAACAGTCAGCAGAACTGGAGAGGCTCCTCAAACACAGAATAGTCAACAGAACTAGAGAGGCACCTAGAACACTGAACAGTCAGCAGAACCAGAACACAGAGCATCAGCAGAACTGGAGATGCTCCTAGAACACAGAACAGTCAGCAGAAATGGAGATATCCCTAGAACACAGAACATCAGCAGAATCAGAACACAGAACATCAGTAGAACTGGAGATGCTCCTAGAACACAGAACAGTCAGCAGAAATGGAGATACCCCTAGAACACAGAATATCAGCAGAGCCCGAGAGGTCCCTAGTACACAGAACATTGAAGATGAAAGGGACTTTTGGGCAGAAAACATTAGACTTTGGAAAGGCCCTGGAGCCTGGAAGGATAGAAGGAAACCCTAGAGCACATAATTTACAACTGGGAAAGCATCTTAGAAATGATTTAACCCCACCCTGTCCTCTACCAGATGAGGAGAGAGGAAGTAAGTTGTCCAAACTCACCTAATAAGTCGGTCTCAGAGCAGGGACCAGAGCCCAGGTCTCCTGCCCCCTGCTCTCCTTTCTATTACAACACAGAGTATTTCTTATGATGATCTATTAACAAGCACTTATTAAACACCTGCTGTGTGCTTATGTATAGACGGTTGGAGACAGTGTGTTACATGGGAAAGTGTGCTATATATAACCTTGGTCCAGAGGACCAGGGCTCACTCCTGGCTCTGCCACAGTGACAGAGAGACTTTGGCCAAGTCACTCAGTCTCTGGGCCTCATTTTACTGAAGGATTAGATAGATGGTCCCTTCCAGCTCTAGTCTAAGATCGATGCCAGGTACTATTCAATATACCAATCAGCACTTATTAAACACCTGACATGTGCCTGAAACTCTGCCAGGTTGTTGTTGTTCAGTAGTGTCTGGCTCTTCATGACCACATTTGGAGTTTTCTTGGCAGAGATATGGTTTGCCATTTCCTTCTCCAGCTTATTTTATAGGTGAGGAAACTGAGGCAAATAAGGTTAAGTGACTTGCCCAGGGTCACACAGCTAGTAAGTGTCAAGTGTTTGGTCTGAGGCCGCATTTGAACTCAGGTCCTCCTGACTCCAGGGCCGGTGCTCTATCCACTGCGCCACCTAGCTGCCCCTTAGGAACTGACACTCTTTTGGAGAAAACAATATATATGTATGCTGGCAAGGATAGGAATCGGGACTGGACCTGTGATTTCATTAACATAGGGGACTCCTGGATGAGGAAACTCACTGTACTGAAACCAGTTCTTCAACCTAGAGTCTTCTTACTGAGAAGTTAAGTGACTTGCCCAGGCTCACTCAGCCAGTAAGGTCAGAGGAAGGACTTGAACCCAAGCCTTCTTAATTTGAAGGACAGGGCTCCATCTACACTACAGTCAGGCTACATTGCTATATAGGGTGTCCCAAAAGTGCGAGTGCTGCTTTAAGCTTCAATAGCTATTAAAGCTAAGACTTTGGGGATACCTTGTATATATAGGTATCAAGTACATATAAAGTGGGGCAGCTAGGTGGTGCCATAGTGCACAGAGTGCTAGGCCTGGAGTCAGGAAGACCTATGTTAAGGAAAGTGAGGCAGACAGATATTTAAGGGACTTGCTGGTTAAGTGTCTGAGGCTGGATTTGAACTCCACTGCGCCACCTAGTTGCCTCAGTTTATAATTTATTAATAATCCCAGACCACATTTACATATCACTTTAGGGTTTGTAATGCCCTTTGCATACAAGGATCCCATTGGTATCTCACAACCACTCTGTGAAGTCAATGCTAATAATATCCCCATTTCATAGATGGGGAACTGTAGTGCCATAGAAATAGAACATGGCCAGTTCTGGGCCAAATGCTTGTATGAGAAGGTCTTTTTCTGGTTCCCCAGTTTTTGTGCTTCCTATGTTAGCAGCCTGCCCCCCACCCACTGCACGTCCCCCAACATCACTGTTCTTTGACTTATTTACTTTCTGAACCCAGTCTTTGCCTTTCAGTACCCAGATATCGACAACCACCATGCCCTCATTGAGTTCAATGAAGAGGAAGGCAGCTTAATCCTTCAGGATTTCAACTCGCTCAGTGGGACCTTCGTCAACAACTGCCACATTCAGAACGTAGCGGTGAAACTAAAACCAGGGGATGTCCTGCGGTTTGGATCCAGGGGGCTCACCTATGAGCTGGTGGTGGAATTCCTAACCTCAGTAAGCCTTGCCTCAGCCCCTCCTCCCCTTGCACTGGATGGATGGATGAATGAATGAATGAAAAAATGTATTCATCCCTTACTATGTGCCAAGCACTTTACTAAGCATGAGAGAATACAAACACAAAAATAAATACTGGTTCTGCTCTCAGTGAGCTTACATTCTTATAATAGGGAGAAAGGGACACAGCACATACAGGGGAGTGATGGCCAGGGAGGTTAATTTTGGTTGGGAAAGTTACAGGGATGATGAGTAGAGCCATAGAGGGGTAGATTATACATCCTTCCAGGAGTAATGATAGAGTAATTTGATTATGGTTCTAAAATTGGAAAGGGGATGGAGTAGGGCAGAGGGAAATTCAGGGTTGAGTTTGGACATAAAAGAGTTAAGTCCTCCAAGGTTTGGTTTCTAGACCTGGTGGCATTTCAGCTGGTGAGAAGTCCAAGGAGTGAAATGAAGCTTAGCAGGAGCTGGGACCTCCATGTAGTGGCTTAACTGAGCCATTTCAGTCTTGTCTGACTCTTCATGATCATATTTAGATACTGGATGGAATGGTTTACCACTTCCTTCTCCAGCTCGTTTTACAGATGAGAAAACCAATGCAAACAGGGTTAAGTGACTTGTTTAACACACAGCTGGTAGGTGTCTGAGGCCAGATTTGAACTCAGGAAGATGAGTCTTCCCGACTCCAGGCCAGGCGCTCTATCCACTATGGCGCCACCTAGCTGCCAATCAAAATGGAGGCCACACTTGTGGGAGAAGTGTCAAAGGAAGAGAGTGTATGAGGAGTCAAGAAGTCAGGGGATGATGAGTTGATCTATAGGATAGTCACCAGACACACCCTTTCTAGGAACAATAAAAGTTTGGTAATATGGGTTTGATTATTAAGCCCAGAGAAAGAAGTAGAAAGGGTATATTGGGGTGGGGAGAAGGGAAGAAGGGTGGTGGGTATGCCCAGCAGCAGAGTAGATAGCATTGTTGGCTGGATGGATTGGATGTTAGGTGGTCAGGGGCTTGCTGACTGGTCCCATTTTCTCACTGATCCAGACAGTGTGGCCCCAAAGCTTTGTATTTCCTTCTATTAATATCCAAAACCTGATAAGGTTTTCTTTAGTAGCATTGGTTCTCAAGACTGTGACAGTCAAACATCCCAGCTCCTGAACTGGAAAGAACCTTCGAGGACTTCTAGTCTAACCCCACCATTTTACAGATACAGCAATCAACCAATCAAGGAAAGAGAAGACAGACCTACAGTTAGAAATAGGTAATTATCCAACAAAGGAACAATCAGACAGATAAAAGGAGAACCAAAATAGAACAGTGACAAAACCTAGAGAGGAGACAGAGGTCAGTGATGTCAATGACTTGGAGAGATCAAGAAAGAGGAGGACTGAGGACAGGCCATCAGGGTTGGCAATTAAGGGATCACAGCTGGCTTTGGAGAGAGCAGTTTTAGTTGAGTCATGAGGTTGGAAGGCAGATTACAGAGAGCTGAGGAGTGAATCAGGGAAGATGGAGAAGACGCAGCTACTGTAGACAGCTTTTTCAGGGAATTTGACTGAGATAAGGGAAAGATTCTTTTAATTCTAACTTGAGAGGGATAGTAGGAAGTACAGGGAATATTTTAAGGATGGAGGAGACTTGGATATGGTTATAGAAAGCAAGGAAAGGAACAGTAGGGAGAGATTGAAAATAAGAAATCAAATGGAGATAAGATGGGACAAATTTGCTGGAAGAGATAGGAGGGCAAGTAATCAAGGGTGTTTGTAAATACGATGTTGGGCTAGGAGAAGGGCTACTTCATCATCAGAGACTGGAAGAAAAGAGGAGAAAATGAGAGATGATGTCAAGGGGTTGTGAGATGTAGAAAAGGAGACCAGAGGGAACTCGTGAAGCAAATGGCCTTTGTTTTTTCAGTAAAGTAAAAGATGAGGATCTTAGCTATAAAGATTGGCAGAGGTAGCACTGGGAGACTTCAGGATAGAAGAGGGGAGCAGGACATAAAATTAATTGTTGTTGAGTTGTTTCAGTTGCATCTGACTTCATGACCCTATTTGGGGTTTTTTTGGCAGAGATACTAGGATGGCTTGCCATTTCCTTCTCCAGCTCATTTTACAGATGAGGAAACTGAGGCAAATAGGGTGAAGTGACTCTCCTAGGGTCACCCAGCTTGGAAGTGTCTGAGGCCAGATTTGAACTCATGAGGATGTCTTCCTGATTCTAAGCCCAGTGCTCTGTGCACTATGGCATCACCTAGCTGCCCCATAGAATCAAAAAGAATGTCCTGTTGCAGTGAGAGTCCTGTTAAGATTAGACAACATACTTTGTTGTGGACTCAGTTAACATCACCAGATCTAATGGACTTTTCTCAGTCCTCATTTTTCTTGACCTCTCTGTAGACAGGCATCATCAATCACCGGCTCCTTGACACTTTCCTCTCATCTTTTGTGACATTGCTCTCCTGTTGACCTGTTCCTTCTAAGTTTCCTGAGCAGGACCTTCATCCAGATCATCCCTGTTAATTGAGTGTATCCTCCAAAGCTCTGTGATGGGACTGTCTCTCTTCTTCCTCTACTATTTCACTCGATGATCTCATCAGTTCCCATGGTTTTAGCTCTCATCTCTATGTGGAAGGGGAAGGTAGGTGGTGCAGGGGATAGAGTGCTGGGCTGGGAGTCAGGAAGACCTGAGTTCAAATCCAGCCTCAGACACTAACTGTGTAACCCTGAGCAAGTCACTTAGCTCTGTTTGCCTCAGTTTTCTCATCTGTAAAACTGCAGAAGAAAAATGGCAAACCATTCTAGTACCTTTGTCAAGAAAACCTCGAATGAGGTCACAATAAGTGGGACATGGCTGAACAACTACGCGGATGATTCCTGGATTTATTTGTCCAGCCCTGACCTCTCTCTCAAGAGGTCAGCCTCCTGTCTCTCCTCTCCAACTGCCTACTGAACATTTTAGATTGGATGTTTCATAGGCATCTTAAACTCAACCTATCCAAAACTGAACTTGTTATCTTCACCACCAACCCTCCCTCCCCCCAGCAAACCCTCCTTTCCTCCTAACTTCCTTATTACTGGCAAAGGTACCATCATCCTCCCATTCAGGCTCACAACCTAGGTGTCACCTAACTCTCTCTCACCATGTACAGTTGGTTGCCAAGTCCTCTTACCCCAAAGCCAGTTCTTTCCTCTCTTCTTTTACGCTGCATTAAAAAAAAATCAATTGTATTTGATGGCCATTTCAATGGTCAGTTGACTCAGATTGGTTTGCTATATAAACTTGGCTTGTTTCTTCTCAAGTCCAGCCACAAATCAGTACCTCTGCATGCCACCCAAAGAGCCGAAGGCATCAGAATCAGAATGCTTTAGCTCCCTCTTCTGGCCATTTTCTAGTGTTTCACTCAATTAACAAAATTCCTTTGTAGTTTAGGGGTGTCATTTCCTAGAACACATACTCTCATCATAGTATTCCAGGGCTGGAAAGGACTTAGAGATCACTCAGTCTGAGAAGGAAACTGAGGACCAGAGAGGGGGAGGGCCATGTCCAAAGTCACAGGTAGCTGCACAGGGACCAAAATCCAGGTTATTTGCCACTTTATAGAATCATAGCTCTAGAGCTGAAAAGGAGGCCATCTCACCCCATGATTGGCTGTTGTGCAGAATAATTGGACATGATCAGGTAGATGTTTAACAATTGGCTCCACCCCTCACCCCCGCAATGTATATATAACACACCTTTAAATTTAATCTGCAATATTAACATTTCTCCACTAATTTCTTAACCAATCAATAAACATTCATTAAGCACCTACTATGTGTTAGATACTGAGCTAAGCCTCATGGATACAAAAAGAGGCAAAAAGTCATAAATCTAGACAAATAGCAAAGCAATAAACCAAGCCCTCATTTGTGCATTTGCCTGTTTTAGAGGTGTAAATGTTCACACTGAAAGTTTAATAAGCCCTGAGTTGGGTAGGAGTTAGTTCCGGCACATTCCTGGATATCTTCTCATCCTTCATTTGGTTGTTCATACATCCCTTGGGTTCATGCCTTAGCCATCACTTTGGAAACTACTGGAGTTTTCCATAGAGAGGATTCTTGTTCAAATATGGGTTGGACTAGCTGTCCTTTGAGATGCCTTCCCACTCTGAGAATGCAATAGAATGTAAGCTCCTTGAGGGCAGGCACTTTTTATTGCTAGCCAGTGGCTAGCTGAACAAACTGATGAATGAATAGTCAAAGGAATGGGATTCTGGGATTCTCTCCATCACTTAGCCCAGATGGCACTACTGGTTCTGGAGTTACTATCTCAGTAAGGTCACCAATTTAAATGGACCTTGAGCATCAACATAAAATTCTGCAGAGTAAATAATTGGATTACAGACTCAAGAAAAGAAGAAGACTTCAGCCCACTCAACACATGCCAAGAGAACACCCACAGGAAAATCTTAGCACATTCAACAGTTTTTCAGATTCTAGCTCTCGTTTCCACACAAATGGACAGAGCCCTGCTGTTCGTTATCCAAACATAGATGACTCAATGGAAAGAGTACTGGATTCAAAGCCTGAGGACCTGGGTTCAAATCCCACCTATACCATTTTTGACTTGAATGACCTTGGGGAAGTCAATATAGCCCCTCTGGGCCTCGGTGTTCTATGTATAAAACGAGCAGGTTGAAGTAGATAGCCTTTGGGCTTCCTTCAAGCTCTATATCTATGACCCCATGATCATTTGTTTGACTTTGAAATGTATAATAACTTTCTTGGTTTATTTCATAGCTTTGTTACATTTCTAATTATTATTAGGCTAGTGGAGTTATAGAATATAGCTTCAGAGAACCAAAGACAGAGCAGAACCTGCTGTGTGGGTAACTGGGGCTGGGCCCCTAGCTCCCATGGGTGGCGGGGAGGGAGGAGGGAAAGGAACAATTCCTCTCTCCGCCTCTCAAGAGTCAGCCTCTACTCGACCTGTACTCTCTCCCAGTTCTGGGCTGTTGCCCCTCCAGAATCCTGTAGCTGCCCCTCCCCAGGGCTCCCTTAGTTGGGGCTGGGGTGAGATGGGCTAAGTAGGCTCACTGCCTGCTCAGAATGTGCTGTCTTGCCTGGGGTCCTCTGCCAACTGGGACCCCTGGGTCAGCTGGGGAGGCCACTGTCTGCATGACCCCCGCTGCTAGTATCCCCAGGTCCCATAGTTAACTCCCCACCTCATTGCCCTGTCCTTCCTCCTGTTCTACTGTCCCCTTTGAAAACCTTTCTCTGTTGTGGAGCTTTGGGGATGGAAAAAAACCAATTGCTCAGACCAGCAACTTTGACTTCTGTCTACACTTTGCCTCAACCATGCATAGGAGCAAGTATATCCTATGCAACCTTCCCCCAAAACCAGCTTAACCCCAAAGGCCAGAGGTCTTAAATGTGACTCTGACCATGGATATAGGACTTCAGAACAACTAATACAAGAACTGGAAAAGTGAGCTTAAGACATAACACATCAGAGCTAGGAAAGACTTTAGAACACAGAATATTAGAGAGGGGAGAGAACTTGTAACATAAAATGTCAGAGCTGGGAGGCCCTTAGAACATAGAATGTCAGAGCTGGGAGGGGCCTTAGAACACAGGATGTCAGAGCTGGCAGGGCCCTTAGAACACAGGATGTCAGAGCTGGAAGGGCCCTTAAAACACAGAATGTCAGAGCTGGAAGGGCCCTTAGAACACAGGATGTCAGAGCTGGGAGGGGCCTTAGAACACAGAATGTCAGAGCTGAGAGGGCCTTCAGGACACAGGATGTCAAAGCTGGAAGCGAAGGACCTTAGAACACAGTCAGAAATGGGAGGGACTTTAGAATACAGGATGTCACATCTAGGAGGGAACTTAGAGGTCATCTAATTTCTACCCTCTCATTGTACAGATGTGATCTCTGAGGCCCAGACAAGAAGTCTGACTTGCCCAGAGCTACATACTTTAAAATTAGTAACTAATTTGCACATGTAGATAACTGAAAATGGACCTGGATTGAGGGTGTTTTGTACTATTTTAGGAATTTTAAAGAGTCCAAGAAATAAGCACCACAACCAAAAAATCTAAAATGCCAAAGATCCCTTAGACACAGGCCCTGGATTTTTAGATGCCCCGACTGGAGCTGGGAAAAAAGGCTTTGTAGGAAAGAGAGGGAGAGAAAGACTTCACAAGTGCAGTTTCGGCCTGAATTTTAACAAAGAACCCAGGCTTGGAGTGAAACCTCTGCAGGTCCAGGCTGTCTCCCTTGCATGGATTTTTCTCCTTCTCTTGGGCACCTTTTCCTGTCCCTCCCTCCAGAGCTCAGCTCAGGGGCTCCCTTTCCAGATTTGCCCAGTTGTTAGCACTTCACTCCCTTTCCCAATATTGTTGTTTAGTCATTTTTCAGTTGTGTCCAACTCTTCATGACCCCATTTGGGGTTCTCTTGGCAGAGATACTGGAGTGGTTTGCCATGTCTCCTCCAGCTCATTTTACAGATAAGGAAACTGACACAAACAAAGTGAAATGAGTTGGCCGGGGTCACCTAGCTAGTAAGTGTGTGAGGCCAGAATTGAGCTCAGAAAGAGTCTCCTTGACTTCAGGCCCAGCACTCTATCCACTATGGCCCCACCTAGCTGCCCCAGGACCTCTTTACACTCTTAAAAATTATTGAGAACCCTCTAAAGAGTTTTTGTTTATGTGGATTATATCCATTAATATTTACCATATTAGAAATTAAAACTGATGCATTTTAAAGTATTTATTAATTCATTCTAAATAACAATAACAATCCCATTCAATGTTAATACAAATAACAAATTTTAATGAAAAATAACTATTTTCTAAACAAAAAAAATTAGTGAGAAGAGTGGCATTGTTTTACATATTTTTACAAGTCTCCTTAATGTCTGGCATAAGAGAAGGCAGCAGCTGTATTCTTATAACTGCTTCTGCATTCAATCTGTTGCAATATATTGTTTTAGTTGAACTATATGAAGAAATCAGGCCTCACACAGGTAGTTGGGGAAAGGAGTGTTTTAATAGATAAATAATATCTTAGTATTTTTATGAAAATAGTTTTGACCTCACGGACCTCTTGAAAGGGTCTAGGGGAACTCCGAAGCATTTTCCTCACCACATTTTGAGAATCACTGCTCTAGCCCATTGCCCCTTCTCCATTTTTGTTTTGTTTTTGTTTTACAGATGTGGAAACTGAGGATCATAGAGAGTTAAGTGGCTTACCCAAAGGTGGTAAACATCAGAGCTAGGATCTTTGGGCAAATGTGCAAAATGATCCCTTAGATGGGATCCAGTACATTTCTCCCCTCTCACTCATCCCTTCTGCCATTTTGCCATTGAGCACTATGCCCTTCTGTTGGCCCATTCTACACAATCCACCCATTTTTAAAATATCCTCCAAGAACTAGAAAAATCTAAATGTTAACTATATGGTTCTTTCCACAAGGTGTCCCAGAGAGGAGCCAATCTCTTCCAAAATATTCTTCTTTGAGTTTTGGGTAGTTTTTTTTTTTTAAATACTCACTTTCTTCTCATATCTGGGCAGATCAGTGTCCATGATCTAGGGCCAAGACCTCTAGGATCAACTGCCTGCTTCCTTTAAGTTCCCATCATTTATCTAATCTGAATGAATACTATCTACATCTTGTTCCCCTCCAGTTGGAGCTGTCAATCATATTTTTCCATTTACTGAACAAACGGCAGGAAGCCTCCAAGCTATGACTTTGGGAGGAAGCAGCCCTAAAGGTCAACTTTGGGTTTGGGATCCCTGAGCTAGGGTTTCCTTATGAGTTCATGAATATCCTTGAACTATCCAGCTTCCATTGACCGGCTGACTTGGGCTTGAGTCAGTACTCTGAGGCCTCCTTTAAGGTTTAATCCTTCTCTGGGCCTCAATTTCCTCCTTTGTAAAATGAGTAGGTTGGAATAGGTTGAGGTTCTTCACCTGGAGTCTGTGAACTTTAAAAAATTCATATACTGTAATTTTAAATATATATGTGTGTGTGTGTGTGTGTGTGTGTGTGTGTGTGTGTGTGTGT
>NW_020953950.1:706199-837383 GCF_900497805.2 Vombatus ursinus | reverse complement strand
TGTGTGTGTGTGTGTGTGTGTGTGTGTGTGTGTGTGTGTGTGTAAACCTCTGACACATACTGGCTAGGTGATAGCTTAACTCCCTAGTGCTCAAAGCTTAAAACTATTTAACACAGGTGTTGATCTGCACTGATAGAGGGAGTTTCCTCACCGGGAGGTCCAGTCAACAAGCATTTATTAAGCACTTAGTATTTACCAAGCACTGGGCTAAATAAATGCTGGAGGTGCTTGAAACCACAGTCTAGTAGCAAATCTGCAACATGTGTGTTGTTCTCTCCCTGAGAGTGTTCCTGTGTTCATTTCTAAGGACAGGGTATTGGGACAGTCAGCCCTTGGCCTTCTCTTTCTGTTCCTGCCTTAAGGATGAAGCATTTTCCTATAGAATACCACTTTCGGGGAAAACCTCATCTGGGTCCATTTCAAGGGCCCGAAGGTTTGCACCTGCCTCTCCTTGCCCCACCCCCCCCCACTTCCCAAAAGATATTTCTCAAATGTAAACTATTTTTTTTTAAGACAAAGTGATGATACATTTGTTTGGGGATTTCGGGGCAGGGGGAGGGGGATATTAGGCAAGCCAGATATTTTCTGCAAATGTTGCTATAGACAAGGAAGCAAAGAATTACAGAATTTCAAGGATGGCAGGAACTTCCGTGTCAGTCAAACCTCTCCCTAAGCAGGAATTTCCTGTTTGATATCCCCCAAGGTGGTGTGACATTTATTAGTTTCCTAAAGACCTCAAGTGAAGCCTTCCTCAAGCAACCATTTCCACTTTGGAACAAGTTGAAAAATGATCCTGCACCTTCTCCCACCCACCCCTCTCCAAACCTGCTTCTAGGTCTGTCTTCAGGGATCAGGTAGAGCAAATTGACCCCCTACTACAGCTTGACATCAGCCATCATATGTCCCTCTTCCACCTGCCCAATCCAATACCATCCAATATATTAGTCACCCATCCTAGTTTTGTGTCATCTTCAACCTTGATGATCATGCCATCCCATCTTCATTTAAGTCATTAATAAAAATGTTAAACCTCACCATCTTGTTGGGTGTCCCACAGTCCTCTTCTCCAAGTTAAAAATACCCAGTTCCTTCAACCAGGACTCTCATGACATGATCTCCCCATCTTGGTTACCCTCTTTGGATAGGCTCCAGGCTGTCCATATCTTTCCTAACATGTGGGTGCCCACAACTGGTCCACTGGTGGTGGACCTCTATTGAATCTTCCTTTGGGTAGAAAATCTCCCAAACCATCTCCATCCACCTAGTAGGAAGGGAGCCTTTGCAAGCAGATTTGCCCAGATAAGAAAACTCAAGTTTTTTTTTTCTCGCAAAAGCATTTGCTTGGCAAAAAAAAAAAAAAAGACAAAACAACCTTCTAACAGTCAAGATGGCAGGGGGAGAACCCATGGGGACATGGAGTCTCTTCTCGTTGATTTCAGCTTTGTCGGCCTAGAAGCAGTCACTGCACGAGGCTAAAACATTCTGTCTTTCTCTCAGACCTGGGAAATGTAAGAAATGATGTTTGCTGTAAACTTGCAATTGTTGTTTTAAATGCTTTGTGAACTTTCCGAGAAGGAAGTCGCAGGAGAACAAGCTTCATTAGTTGCTGCCGACCTCCCTTTAGGAGGCTCTTGGTGTAAACATAATGATTACAGCAACATATGAATCACATTCCTCTCTCTTTTTTTTCCACATTCCTCTCTTTTAAAAATAATTGGGAAACATAAATAAATAAATGGAACCACAGCAAAACAGAGGCCACCAAAGGAAGGGGCAGAGGAGCTGTTATGTAAACAAGATCACAAATCCATGGCAACCAATTCAGTCAACAAGTTAAGAGACATTTATTAAGTGCCTACTATGTGCCACACAAGCAAAAAGAGAAACAGTCTCTGCCTTCAGGAAGCTTACATTCTAATGCGAAGGGAATAAGTATTTAATAAGTGCCCACTAGGTGCCAGACACTGTGCTAAGAACTGGAGATACAAATACAAGGAAAAAGAAAGTCCCTGCCCTCAAGGAGCTTACATTCTAACAGGAAGGGAATGTGCCTACTGTGTGCCAGGCACTATGCTGAATGTTTTACAAATATTATCTAATGGGGGAAGACAATACAAGATCAGGGAACTGAAAAGCAGGGTGGGGAGAGTTGTTGGGGACGGTGCAGGGTGTCAAGAGAGTCAGAAGCAGTGCTGGGAAAGAAAACATAGGTGGCTGGCAGCCCCACATGCTGCTGTTGGCTATGGCAGAAACCAAAGACAATGAGCTAAAGTAGAGATGAGAGGCTGAATCAGTCACAGAATTTCATAGTTGGAAGGGCTTCAGCAGCAGTGGAATCCAACCCAAACAGAAAAGGAGTACCCTTCAGAATGTACTGATTAAGGCACATCTAGCCTTTGCTTAAAGGTCTTCAACAAAGAGGACCCATCACATCTCAAGGTAACCAGCTTTAATTTTTAGAAAGTTTTTCCTAAGATCAATTCTAACACTCTTTGTGACTTCTCCCTTCTTTCTATGTCTGCCTGCTAGGACCCCATACAAAACAAACCTAGGCCCTCTTCCACTTATATAATTGCTAGCTATTTTTATTATCGTTATTATCAGTAATAGTGCTAGTAGTAGTAGTAGTGGTGGTGGTGGTGGTAGTAGTAGTAGTTGTTATTGTAATAATAGTAGTGGTGGTGGGGGTGGGGGTGGTGGTAGTAATAGTCAGAAGACCCTTATATGACACGGACCTCTCACCTTCCTATTGCCCTCCGTTGGAAGTGCTCTAGCTCATTAGTGGCCTTTCTCAGTTGTGGTGCTGAGAACTAACTAAAAACAGTGTTTTAGACAAGGTCTGAAGAGGACAGGACAGAGGGACTCTTGCTTCCCACTTCCTGAAAGCTGAGACTCTCTTAATGCAGTTTGAGAACATATTAGCTCTTTGGGCCGCCATATCACACGATTGGTTCATTTTAATCTTGGAGTTCATTAAAATCTCCAGATCATGCTCAGACTGGCTGCTGCCCATCCTTATCCCTTTGACCCCCATCTTGTACTTTTAAAGTTTGAAATCCAGGTGTAAGGCCACATTTACCCCATTAAATTGCATCTTGGGAGATCCAGTCTATCAAGGTATTTGGGAAATCTTGACTCTGTCATCCTTGGTTTGCACCATTTGCCATCTGTTTTGTTAATGCTGTTGTTCAGTTGTTTCAGTCTTTTCTGACTCTCTGTGACCCCGTTTGGAGTTTTCTTGGCAGAGATACTGGAGTGGTTTGCCATTTCCTTCTCCAGTTCATTTTACAGAGGAGGGAACTGAGGCAGACAGGATTAAGGGTCACACAGCTAGTAAGTGTCTAAAGCCAGATTTGAACTCAGGAAGATGAGTCTTCCTGACTCCAGGCCCAGCACTCTATCCACTTCATCACCTAGCTGCTCCTATAATTTAATTGTACTACCATCTAATTCACATCAATTCATAAATTATGCAGCCAATCGACTAAATCAAGTGCCTATGTTCTTGAGAGACAACCAGGGCTTCCCAGAGAAATGTTTTTTTTTAAGTACTTTGGTCTTTTATATGAAGTTAATAGAATCATAGAACATCAGAGTTTGAAAGTCCTTAGAATACAATCAAACCTGGAAGGACATTAATAGTAATAATAACATTTATATAGTGCTTCAACGTTTCCAAAGCACTTTACAAGTATTATTTCATTGTATCTATTTTGCTTGTTTACTTATTTGGAACATAGAACATCAGAACTAGGAGATAGTCTAGCCCAGGGGGTTGTCATGTCTTTTGTGTCCTGGACCCCTTTGGCATTCTGGGGAAGCCCATGGACTCCTTCTCAGAACAATGTTTTTAAATAATTGAAGAAAATGCTACATTTTAAAATTAATTTATGTCTTTTTAGTTTTCAACATTCACTTTTATAAGATTTTGAGTTCCAAATTGTTTCTCCTCTCTCCTCCCTCTTCCCCAAGATGGCATGCAATCTGATACAGGCTATACATGTACAATCATATTAAACATATTTCCACATTAGTCATGTTGTGAAAAAAGAATCAGAACAAAAAGGAAAAACCACGAAAAAGAAAAAAACAAAAACAAAAAAAGAAAGAGAAAACAGTATGCTTCCATCTGCATTCAGATTCCACAATTCTGTCTCTGGATGTGGATAGCAGAAAATGCTACATTTCAAATGGAAGTTAGGGCAGTACCTTTTTCCCCTCCAACTTCATGGAGCCCCTAAAATCTGTCCCTTGGGTCTCCAGGTTAAGAATGCCTGGTCTAGTCTAACCCTTTCCTTTTAATTTAAGAGAAAGTTGAGAAGGCCCCCAGAGGAGCTAAGGTTGCCCAGCTGGTTGGTGGCAGAGCCAGGGCCAGGGGCTGCTGGAGCTCCCTACTGCCATGCTAACACCATCCCCACCATGCAATGGCCTGTCCTTTTCTTCTCCCCCGACACAAACTCAGCTTTTGAGGCAAAACTCCAGATCGAACATGCACCACAAATTTGGCCCAATTTGTATGTTTGTGTTTCACCTGAGAGCAGGATCTTCTGCTCTCTGGACTTACCAGCCTGTCTCCTTTCCATAACAGCATGCAACCCATTGCATTTTTGAGAGGGGGTGTGGCTGGGGTGGGGGGGACCCAGAGGAGGATGTCAGCATCAGCATCAGCATCAGCACCAGCTTCTCTGCCTAGTGATTGGAGAAGGTCACAGCTCTCTCTGACCACCTCTCAGCTAGGTATGCTAATGGAAGTGGAGGAAGCCTGGAAAGGAAGTGCACAGATGGTCAACAATCCTTAGCCCGGCTCTGACTTTCAACCTTTACCAAACTTTGACCAGAGCTGTTTGAATCAAGCTGTTGGCACAGCCCCTGGGCATGCAGAATTGACCCTTTGGGTGCCCACGCCTCTCTCTGCTTCTTCTCTGCTGTAAGGAACTAAAACTCAGTGAAATGGCTGCAGAGGAAATGAGGAATGAGAAAGAGATGGTCTGGATACTGATCAAGCCGAGTCATCTAATATTGATTCTTTTTCTTCCTCCTCCTCCCTCCTCTTCCTCTTTCCTCTCCCCCCTTCTTCATGTTCCTTCCCTCCTTCCATTCCTCTCCTTGCTTCTCCCTCTCCTCCTCACCTCTCTCATTTCCCTCCTGCCACCCTCTTCTCTTCTCTCTCCCCATCACTTCCTTCCTCTTTCTCCTCTCTTTTCCTCCCCCACCCCAATTCTGTAACCTAGAAATTGGCTTCCCCTGGAACTGCTTGTACTATGATCCCTACTTTACAGAACCTTTATAGAACATAACTTATCCAGGGTCACACAGCTAGTAAATATCAGAGCCAGGACTGGAACCCAGGGCACCTGATTCAAGTATAGCTATCTTCAAGTATATAAAGAACTGTCACATGGAAAAAAGGCAGAAAGACTCATCTCCCTGAGTTCAAATCCCATCTTAGACACTTATTAGCTGGGTGACCCTGGGCAAGTCACTTAACCCTGTTTGCCTCAGTTTCCTTATCTGTAAAATGAGCTGGAGAAGGAAATGGTAAACCACTCCAGTATTTTTGTCAAGAAAACCCTAAATGGGGTTATTTCATAATGACTGAACAACAAAACCATGTGGAAAGGGGATCAGATTTGTTCTGCTAGGACCTGAAAGACATAATTAGAAGCATTTGCTGCAAGCTACAGAGAGTCAGATTCAGGCTTGATGGCAGGAACAATTTCCCAGCCTTTGCATTTTGTTTATTTAATTCCCCTTTCTGCAAGAAACCTTTTCCAATTATCCTTAATGCTAATGACTTCCAAGATTGTTTCTAATTTATCCTATATATGTCTTTTTAGTACATGGTTGTTCTAAGGCCCCTCCCAACTCTGTCCCCTCAGACATTCTGTGTTCTAAGGGCCCTCCAGCTCTGACATCCTGTGTTCTAAGGGTCCTCCCAGCTCTGACATCCTGGGTTCTAAGGACCCTCCCAGCTCTGACATCCTGTGTTCTAAGGGCCCTCTCAGCTCTGACATCCTGTGTTCTAAGGGCCCTCCAGCTCTGACATCCTGTGTTCTAAGGGTCCTCCCAGCTCTGACATCCTGGGTTCTAAGGACCCTCCCAGCTCTAACTTCTCTGGCCTCTGACCCGAGTTCACTATTATCTTCATATGGTTTTGTGAGAATGAAATGAAATAATATATGTAAAGCATTTTGCAAACCTTTTTCAGCACTCTAGAAATGTTAGCTGTTGTTATGATTATTACCCCATGACTTCCCTTCAAGGTGGTTGCTATGGATAGAGTTCTGGGCCTTTAGTGAGAAAGACCTGAGATAAAATCCAGCCTCAGACACTACCTTAGCTGTGTGATCCTGGGCAAGTCACTTAACCTCTGCCTGCCTAAGTTTCCTCAGCTGTAAAATGGGGATAATAGCCCCTACCTCCCAGGGCTGTGAGAATCAAATGAGATATTTGTAAAGCACTTTGGAAACCTTAGAGTAACATAGGAATGTTAGCTATTAGTAATAGCATTATTAGGTCATAATTTGAAAATACTACTTTTAAAAAAAAAAAACTGAACCTGTGATTTCATTGATATAGAGAATTCCCAGAGGAAATTCCTTCTCCCAGTGCAAATCAGCATTGGGTTGCTTGGGGTACTGAGATGTAAGTGACTTGTCTAGGGTCATACACTCCATTTGTGTCAGAACCACAACTTGAACCCATGACTTCTTGACTCCAAGATTGACTTTCCTTCAGGAATGTGCTGGCAAATGTTTAACAATTGATTCTCCAGAAAAAAAGAATGAAAGTGCACATAACACACTTTTAAGTTTTATCTGCATTGTTGGCATTTTCTTCATCACTTTCTTAAGTCTAGACAGTCAACAAAACAATGAGTCAAGCCCTGATTTGTCCCTGATTTCTGAGGTATAAATGCCACCACTGAAAATTTAACAACCAGATCTCCAGAGCGAGTTTGCAGAGTACCACTGCTCTCAATCCACAGTGCCACAGTGCCTATCTTGACAATATTACAAAAGGAATAAAGACAAATTCAACTGAAAAAGGAGAGGTTATTATTAGTAGTAGTATCATATTATTATTAGCTATTATTCCATCTTCTATGCTGTAGAAGTAGCTATTATGTTAAATTTTTTTTTTTGCAACCTCTAAATTTCTGGGCTCTGAGACAAAACTTAGACTGCCCCTCCCTAGTTACATTTCTCTTTCAAATTTCGTAAGACAACACAATCCATTATTGTTCAAATGCACTATCACAGTTCAGGCCCTATTTGAGAGAGTCTGAACTAAGAATGCTCAGCACTGTGTCTGCAGTTGATTAGCATGGAGATGTCTGATTTCAAGAAAATTCCACATGAATTTCAAGAAAAGGAAAGCTATGATGCAACAGCCAGGCCTCATCGGATTGATGTACAAAATTTATAGCAGATGGGTGGGTAGGAGAATTACAGAGAATTTTGCTTGGGAAAAATTCTTCTTCAACTAAATAATAAGAATTCCCCTTTCTGGGACATCAGTAGAACACTTTTCATACAACAATTCCATATTTATTAATAACTTTTATTTTTTGGTCCTGATCTGTGATCCATATGTAAAATCCATATGGGGACTTCCTAGTTTGGAAAACGCTTTCACTACTGCAGCTGACCAATCCTTCTGTAACTTAGAGTCTTAGTGAGGCTAAGTGACTTGACTGTGGGCCCACAGTTGAGTTAGAAACAGGACTTGAAGAAAGGTCTTCCCAACTGTAAGAACAAAGGATATCAGGGAAGATTAGGGGATAAACATGTATAGAGCACCTGCTACGTTCCAGGTACTGTGCTAGGCACTTTACAATTATTATCTCATTTGATTTTCACAACAACTCTGGGAAATAGGCCATTATTATCCCCATTTTACAGATGAAACAGGCAGACAGAGGTTGTGACTTGCCCAGGGCCAGCTAGTAAGTGTCTGAGGCCTGATTTGAACTCAGTTCTTCCTGACTCCATGCCCCACCCTCTAAATACTAAGCCATCTGGCTGTCTCATATTTCTGTTGTATGACAAATTCCATGGGACCACAGGAAATATCTCTGGGTTCTGTAATAATCCCTTCTCTCTTCTTCCTCACAGGGCCAGTACTCATCATGGCCCAGGACAGTGGACTCACACCCGAGCCCCAGATTCGCTACACAGCTTCCTGTACTCCATAATCAACCAATAAGTGCTCACAGAAGTTTGTCCCAAGGACTGATGGAAAGCACACAACCTCGTCCCCCTGTGGAAAAGAGGCCAATCAGTGCCGGAGGCAGAAGGACGCTGAATATTCCATCGGATCCAATTGGCAGATCTCCTGTTAAACAAGGTACCTAATGGACTTTTCATGTTTCCTATGAAGAAATTCACAGCCATTTTTATTGTTAATTTGTATAGGGTAACTCAAAAGTCTTGTTTAGTATAAAACAGTTGAAGCTTAAAATTTCACTAAGACTTTTGGGACCTGCTGTATTTGGGAAAGAGGTTGCAATGATAGATGGATTGGGGAACCAGCCTCAAAACTAGGAAAGCCTGGTTTCTTGGCCTGCCTCTGACATCTTCTTCACTGGCTCTGTGACTGTGGACATGTGAACACAACCTCTCAGTTCCCCAGGCAGTATTATAAAAGTGTACATTACAGAGCAGGGGCAGGTCTGCTCTGATCAAGGGAGTTTTCCTTGTGGGCATTTCCCTGCTCACACTGATAAAGCTGCAAATGTGGGCCAAAATGTATATTTTATCTTGGCATCTTGTAAAGGAACCCAATCCTGACTCTTATTCCACAAGCCGTCCCAGCTCTGACATTCTAGGCTCTGAATTCCCTTCATACTCTAACACTTTGTGTTCTGAGTCAGTTCTGGCAATGTTGGAACTAAGTCCTGGCTGGGATAAGTTACTTGACTGTGTTCTACCGTCCCTCCCAGCTGTGACATTCCATGTTGTAAGGTCTCCTTCCAGCTCTGACATTTCCTGTTCTAAGGACCCCCTACCCCCAGCTCTGGTATTCTGGGTTCTTAGGGTTTGTGCTAAGGTCTCTTCCCACCTTGACATTCCATGTTCATATAATACAAGTATACCTTTTTCTTCTCACTTTCTTTCCTAGTTATTATGATGTGGAAAGAAAATCATCTATACTTTACATTTTAATTAAAATATGTCCAACATACATTTTTATTAGTGGGCAAGCATTTTTTTGGAGAGACATTGCAGCCAACATTTCCCCTTAAGGACAACTCTCTAAGCCAAGCGATTTCCAATTGCCATTTTATAGTAACTATGAAACAAAAGATGAAGATGAAGAAATTCTGCAGCCAGGAAAAACTACACCATTTTCAGGTAGAGTTTCAATTGAATTATTCACCAGAGGGAGCCATGATCATGTGAATGTCAGCTTGGCTCATGGCAAAGGCATGTTGGAATAAATAGATATCTTTTCTCAATTTGGCTCATGGTAAACTAAGGAACAAAATTTCTTCTCTTTATTTGGTTAGCAAAAGGACATTCCTTCTATTGATCTACATACCGATTCTGACTTTTGGGGGGTAGTACAACCCTTATTTCGAGATGGTCAAGGGAGGCAAAGGCCCTGAAGAATATCAGACTAAAGACATTGTTTCACCACCCCCTCTTAATTCTTATAGCCCCCAGAGGTCTAATGTTGCAGGCTGCCCTCATGGTCAAGATGGAGAGAGAGAGGCAGAAAGGAAGAAAGGAACAAATATTGAAACTGTCCTTGAATTCAGATCCCTCCCACTGCCCTAAACAATAGCTCATGGAGGGAACAATTGAGGAAAGGAATAGACTGATAAAGGAAGATGCCGATTGATCAGGAAGCAAGCAGGATGAGAAAGAGCATTATGGGGCATTATCCATTTGTGATGTAGACAGATGATATTGATGGAAATTCCTTTAAAGGTCTTGCATTGTATCCTTGGTCTATTCAAATCTTCTTCTGGCCATGCCATTCAAGAAAACAGGAGAGGGGTCCTGGTATGAAGGGAAGAGTGAAGGTTTTACAAATATTCAAAAACATTCAGGATATTAGAGTTGGAAGGAGTTTCAAAAGCCAACCAATCCAGCCCATATTTCATGTAGAAATGTCCTCTCCAATATCCATTCATTCATTCATTTGTAACCCAGGGTTCAAGCCCAGAGCATTTGATTAAGAATCTCCTCATTTAAAGGAAAGAATGGTCATTTATTGGGGTGGAATTGGCAAGAGAGCTTTGTAGAAGGGAGACATTTTTCTTCTGGGATAGTGTATATAAGTAGTTCTGGGCCAATGAGAGAGAGAAAGGGGGGATGGAGGGAGAGAAGGGGGGAAGAGAGAGAGAGAGAGAGAGAATCAGCAAACATATAGAGAATTGTATCAAATGATCCAATCTTGAACCCTGGGTTGTGCATTCATTCAACAAACATTAATCTCCCTCTGTATGAAAACACTGTGCTAAGTGCTGGGGGAGATAGAAAGACTGGACAAGATACATCCCCTGCCTTCATGGAGTTTGTAGTCTAGCATGAGAGATAATGAAGAATAATTACATATGGTTATTGAGTCTGTTCCCATACTTCCAACAATGAGGAGCTCAACACCATTGCTGGATAGCTCTGGCTCTTAGAGTCTTCTTTCTTGCATTGTACCAAAATCTGCTTCCTTGACCTCTGCCCATTGACTCCTTTTCTTTTCCCTTTGGAGGAACATGGAATTAGTCTAATCTCTCTTCCACATAATAGCCTTGGCTAATTTCTAGGCATCCAACTTCTCATTCTTCATGATTTTTCAGATTCCTCAAATTCATTTCAGTGATAGTATTCAATTCAATCTAGGAAACTTTTATTAAATGTCCACTACATGGAAATCTCTGTGCTAGCATTTGGGATTACAAAGATAAAGTACAGCTCATTTCAACAAATACTTAGTAAGTGCCTGCTAAAATGAGAGACTTCGAGAAGCTCATTGACACAGAGTAGAAAATCCAAGATCACAGAATTTTGGGGTTGGGAGGGACTCTAATGGTTGTCTACTTCAGCCCACTGGGAGGTCCTCAAGGGCAAAGGCTGTCTTTTGCCTTTTTTCTTGTATCCCTGGTTCTTAGCATAGCACCTGGCACATAGTAGGTGCTTAATAAATGCTTGTTGACTAAGTTATTTCAGGATCTTGGGATGAGATTTGTCAAGGTTATTGTTGGAACTCATTAAAAGCAATTAAGGGATCCCTTGACTTGAGAGTGATACACACTTGGCTATGCACATAGTGTGCCGTTCATTCCTGAGCATTAGGAACTGAGAGATGACATGGTCACTTTCTCTCAGTTCCTGACATTTTCACTCCACATGTTCTTCCCTGATTGGTCAAAAAGAATGGAGAGTTAAGTAGTGGTTCCCTTTATTTTCTCAACCTTCTAAGAGGTGAAATTTTCTTTAAGGCAAGTCAAAAATTCACTTGAAATCCACTCACCTTTTAATGGAATCTCCAGTACCTGGATGGATAGTTGAAGTCCTCCCTCAGTGATCTCTGTTTCCTTGTGTCAATTTCCTGAGCTTTAAGAGAAAAGCATCATCCATAAGCTCAATTAGACCTGGTATTTTCACAACAATATTATTTCTTTTTCTTTATCCCTCTCTCTCACTAAATGTTCCCCACTCTACCTCAACCCTCAGATCCATGGATTTTCAGTTATATTTTATTTTGGCAAACAATGCTACCTTCTGATTTATTTCATTTGAACAAGATATTCCCTTCTGCTGACCTTTTCCAGTTCCAAATTCTACCCACCAAGTCCCAGTGGTACCTGCAAGGAAGTATTTTTTCCTCATATTAACATTTCAAGTTTACCTTAATTATTTCTCACTCTCTGGGCATACAAGACATAGAAATGAGGCCAAGAGCAGGGCGATGCTAGGAGGGGAAGTAAGGTGATCTGTGCTTTGTCTTAGAGAGATGATATTTAGAGGGGTCTATTTTCCTCATTCCCTGCAGGGGAAGATTGCCACGATCCTGCTTCTTTTCCTGGGCCCAATCGTGGCTCCCTGCCCATCACAGTAGGTCCCCCATACAGATTGCTTCAGAGACATCAAAGATGTTCCAGGATATACATTGTCATATGTTCAAGGACAATGACAGAATAACAGAATTGCAGAGTTTGAAGAAACCTCAGTATCCATAATGTTTGATCTATACCCCCAAAATAATCCTCACAACAATGCACTGACCACACACAGGAGCCTCTTCCAGGGAGAGGAATGTCACTTTTCCCTTCTCAACGTGATCCATTTCATTTTAGGTACTTCTCATCTGAAGAGAACTACCATTCCCCTTCTCCTTCCAGTCTTCTCTTCTCCAAGCTAAACATTCCCAGTCTTTTCAAATGATCTTGATATGAAATAGTCCTATGCCATCCCGGGCCCCCTGTCACCACCCCTCCTAGTTTGTCACCTTCCCTCGACTTCCCTTGCCCTCCCACCACCTCTTCGTGGGAGTTAGGGGGTCCAGTCACCAACTGTGGCAGGTTGCCATGGGCAAGACTCTCTGGGGATTGGGTTAATCTTCTCCTAGTATGACCTTTCTGGATGGAGGTAGCCTGCGTGAGTCAGGAGCTCTCAGGAAAGACTGTTCTGGCATGAGTTAAACAAAATGGCTGCCTAGGTCCCTTCAAACACTACATTCCGTGATAAGGAGATTGAAGGCTAGTGTCCAAGGTAGAATTCAGAGGTGTTCCCATCTCCTCCTTGACTCAGCCCTTCCCTGTCTCCCCCCACTAGAATGGAGCTCTCCAGGAGCTCTCCCAGACTCTTGTCTCCTCCCTCCTAGGCCCTAACCCTTTTATGGTGCTTGATCCAATTTGCTACTTAGGCTCTGGCCTTAAGCGTTGTTCCCTTAGTTCCTTTCTCCTTTCAGTTATAGGGCTTCTCCTCCACTAGAGTGCTCCTTTTTGCCATCACTAATATCTTCCTTAGTCACTGGTTCAAGCTAGCTAGGCCCTTTTCCTCCCTTCCATCCCTTTTCATTTTAAGGGTCCCCAAGTAAGTCAGGGAGTCTTTGGGCAAAGATATTCTTGCATAAACCTTAGGAAACATACTCCATCTCTAGCAAGAAGTTCATCATGCCTGTTTCCTATGCTACACTTCATAAACTCAAATCCTGTTCTCAACTCCATCTACTTAGCCTGCTGCTCACTCCCTATAGTCTCATTTCCTATCCAAAGTCTCAACCTTTAACTTAAAGGAAAAATGAAAACATCTATTCTCCCAAGTGTCTTAGTTTCCTGCCTGGGAATTTACAGATACTAGAGATATTTCCAGGTTTTTTCTGGTGGTATCATTTGATCCCATGTGAGTCATCAGAAGTGGGTTGGGGTGGGCGGCCTTGAGAAGGCTTGGCAAGCTATGGATTCGTGCTCCAGGAAGAAAACGTGCTTCCCGGCTGACTATGTCACATCTACATATGGCTCCTCTTCTGATCATAGGATTTCAGAGCTGGGAGGGTCCTTAGAACAGAAAATGTCAGAGTTGGAAAGTCCTTTAGAACCCAGAGTGTCAGCTGGAAGGGCCCTTGGAACCTAGAATGTCAGAGCTAGGAGGACCCTTAAAACTGAGAATACTTAAATTGAAAGGGACTTTGAAGACCATCTATCAAGTCTTCATTTTTGAGATGAGAGGCTGCATATGGACTTAGAAAACCACAAATTAGCATTATATATGTTGTATTTTGAGGGGCAGTAGGTGACACAGTAAATAGAGTGCTGGGCCTAAAGTCAGGAAGACTCAATCTTCCTAAGTTCAAATCCAGCTTCAGACACTCACTAGCTGTGTGACCCTGGGCAAGTCACTTTACCCTGTTTGCCTCAGTTTCCTCATCTGTCAAATGAGCTGAAGAAGGAAATGGTAAACCACTCCAGTATCTTTGCCAAGAAAGCTCCAAAAAGGACGCAACTGAACAACAACAACAGATGTTGTATTTTTATTTATTTTGTTAAACATTTACACTTTCACCTGATTGCAGAGCATGGGAATTTTGCAGGACTTATAAGTTTGACACTGCTGGTAGAGAATGGCTTGGAGAAAATAAAGTAAGGGAAATCAATTAGGAGGCTATTGTAATACTTCACACTAGAGAAAGATAGGTGATGGCAAAGGGAAGGAGCGGAGAGAAGGGAAAGTGCCCAAGAGGAGAGGGAAAGCAGAATCAACAGGACTTGGCAACTGATTAGATGATCCAGGATAATTCTGAGGTTGGGAACCTGTAAGAAATTAGGAAAAGGGTCATATTTTTCAGGGAAGAGAATGAGCTATGTTTAGACCTAAGATCATAATATCATAAGTTAAGAGCTGAAAGGGACCTTAAAGACCACTGAGTGCAAACTTCTCATTTCACAAATGAGAAAATAGAAACATAGAGAAATGAAGTGGCTTGCCAGTGGCCCCAGACCTCAGTATGTGAGGTAGGATTTGAATTCAGGACATCCCGGCTTTAAGTCAGGTGTCCTATCCACTTGTCATACTTCTTTTCGAGTTTGATAATTCCGAATCCAATACTCTTTCCTTCATACCTCACTGTATCTCCATGTCAAGTTGGAGATGTCCACGGAACACACATTTAAGCAGAGACATCCAGCAGGCAGTTAGTGATATGGTTTTAGATGTCAGGAGAGAGGTGAGAGGTTCTTTGTATTTCTATCTCTAACACCTAGAATGATGCCTGGAACATAGTAAGGGCTTAATAAATGCTTGTAATTGATAAATGGATGGATGGATGATGCAAAAACTCACAACACTTTTGTTTGTCCTTTATGAATTGTCGTGCATCAGTCTGGACAGCTAGAGAGCCAATCTGGTCATCTGATGACCTGGATCACCGATCTACAGCACCCCATGAAAAGGTGAGCTCTCCTGCTAGAAGGAGCTTAATTGCTGATCGATTGAAGCTTCATAAAAAGTGACCAACTCTGCCCAAGTGGGTATATCGTAGTTATATCCCTTTTTCGCTGTAGATAAGAGACAATATGTATATGACAGTGAGAGAGAAAATAAGAGAGAGATGGAGGGAAAGAGGAAGGGAGATGGAAGGAGAGCAAGAGAGAGGGAGGGAGAGAGAGGAAGGCAAGAGAAGGAAGGAGAGAGAGAAGGAAGGAAGAAGAAAGAAGGAGAGAGGGAGGAAAAGAAGGAGGTAGGGAGAAAGGGAGAAGGAGAGAGGATAGAGGAGGGAGGAAGAGAGACAGAGGTATAACAGGAAGTCCCAGCAATGTTCATTTCATATTGATAATAGAGCAGTAACAGGGGTCAGTTATAACACTGGGGTATAGGAGGACTGAGAGGTTGCAAAAAGGCAGATTGAGGCTCAATATGATTTTTTGTTTTTGCTTTTCTTTTTAAGTGAGGCAATCGGGGTTAAGTGACTTGCTCAGGGTCACATAGCTAGTAAGTGTCAAGTGTCTGAGGTCAGTTTTGAACTCAGGTCCCCCTGACTCCAAAGCTGGAGTTTTATCCACTGCGCCACCTAGCTGCCCCTTCAAATGCCATTTCTAAGAGCTAGTAGTTCGGCTGGAACATGAAATGCATGAATGAGAAAAATCTTAAAGGCATGAACAAGAATAATCTATTTATTCAGTCAGTCATTTATTTATAATGAGAATAATTTGAAGTGAGTTTAGGAAGGGTCATTTGGAGATCGATTGTGGGGGAAGGCTAATACTTTTAGTACAAAGCTTTAGGGACTGTGAAAGGGGAAGATTTAGGATCATAGACTTTCATAACTAGAAAACATCTTAGTCCTGGGGATTGCACCTAGAAAAGAGACCAGAAAAAACCTTGCTATACTCAAGGATTGGGACTTGAAAGGGACAAGTCAAATGCTTGGGAGGTGAAACCAAGAAGCTGGATGTGTCAGGCTGCGTTCCGTGATGATGTTGTGTGCCGATAATTTTTCCTAATTATCCTAATGGGTCAAACCTAAATGGATTGTGCCCCAATGCTTCTCCTATCACTGTGATAGATCATGAGAGTCAGAAAATTCACTGTGGTGGAGGGACACGTAGAAGAAAGCCATCCATCCCAAACGTGAGGGCTAAGGAGCAGAAGAGCCTTTACCTCTTCCATCCCCTCCCAAGGCAGTGACATTAGAAATGAACAGCAGTGAAACTAAGGGGCTTTGGGGCATAGGAGCACAGACTTGTGAGCTCAAAGGCATTTTAGAGGCCAGCTAGCCCAAGTGTCTCATTTAACAGATGATGGAACAGAGGTTCAGAGAGATGATGGTGATGATGATGATAACAACTAATAAAGCACTTCACAGACATGATCTCATGTGATGCTCATAATAACGCTGAGAAGGAGGTGGTATTATCATCACAGTTTTACAGATGAGAAAATGGAAGTGGGCAGCAGTTAAATGACTTTGCCCAAGGTCATACAGGTGATTTGAACTCAAGTCTTTCTGATTCCAAATCAGTCTCTATACTCTATATGCCTCCCACCTACCTAGGGAAGTGATTTGCCTAAATTCACTCCAGAATTCAAACAGGACAAGCTCAGGGCTCTTTCTGCCACACAATTTAGCAACTAGATGGCACAGTGGATGGAGCTCTGGGCCAGGAGTCAGGATGACCCGAGTTCAAATCCAGCCTCGGATACTTACTAGCTGTGTGATCATGGGCAAGTCAGTGAAAACCAAAAAAAAAAAAAAAGCAAAACTCTTCTGTCTGCCTCAGTTTCCTCAACTGTAAAATGGGAATAATAATGGCACCTTCTTCCCAGGGTTGTTGGGAGGATCAAATGAGATAATAATTATAAAGCACTTAACATCATGCCTGGTACACAGTAGGTGCTATATAAATGTTACTATTAGGTGACACAGTGGATAGAGTGATGGGCCTGGAGTCAGGAAGACCTGAGTTCAAATCCAGCCTTAGATACTAACTATATGACCCTGGACAAGTCACTCTACCCTGTTTGCCTCAGTTTCCTCATCTGTCAAATGAACTGGAGAAGGAAATGGCAAACTACTCCAGTATCTCTCTCAAGAAAAATGACTGAAAAAAAAAGATTGAGTACTAAGGAGAGAATAAAATGAGATAATAATGTATATAACATGCTCTGCAAACTATGTAAATATTGGTTATTATAATATTATTATTACATTCTTGTCTTCGTTTCAGTGCCTAGCCTCATGAGGTAACAAGCATTTATTAAGCACTTACTGTATGCCCTGCAGGCATTGTGCTCACCCTTTTCTTAATTTCCTGCAGGTTCCCAACCTCACCCCCCATACTGAATCAGTTACTGAGTTGTTTTGCTTCTACTCTACAGCATTTCTTAGGTACCTCCCCTCCAGTGTGCTCACACTACTATCATCCATCATCATCTCGCTTGGATTCACCCTACAATAGCCTACTAACTGATTTCCCTCATTTTGTTCTCTCAATCCTCTAGGCTATCCACTACCAAAGGTCTTGCATGGGCCTGCAAAACTCCCATGCTCTGGAAACCAGATTAAACTGTAAATGTTTAACAAAATAAATAAAAATTCAACATAGATAACAGGAGGGAGGCACAAATACAAGCAAAAGGAAAGACAGTCCCTGCCCTCAAGGAGCTTAGATTCTAACAGGGAGCATACACAAAAAAAAGCTGAAAAGGTAGTTGGGGGAGGTCATAGTTTTGAAGTCCAAAAAGCCAGGATGGGAATAAAGGCTGGCCAGCCTGGGCCTCTCCCCAAAATGGAGTCCTCAAGATGAACTCATCAATGGGAGAAGCAGTATGGCCTGGCAGAGGGATATTCCTTGCCCATAATAGTTGCTTAATAAATATTTGGTTTAATAATAATAATAATAGTTAACATTTATATAGCACTTACTATGTGCCAGACACTGTGCTAAGCATTTTACAATTATTAAATTTGATCTTTGTGACAGCCATGAGAGGCCAGTATTATTATTATTTCCATTTCACAGTTGAGGAAATTGAGACAAACAGAGGTTAAGTGACTTGCCCAGCGTCACATAGTAAATGTCTGAGGCCAGATTTGAACTCAGGTCTTTCTGACTCCAGGCCCTGTTGCTGTCATCACATCCATAGATTAAACCTTGAAAGCAAAGAGTAAATCAAATCTTCTCTGACCCTTTTAACTTTATGAAAACCTCTTTAGGGCCGAGTTATGCACCTGAATGAGTCCCACCTGGTCAATATGCCCCATCTGGAGCAGTCCCACGTCATCAATATCTCACACCTGGATCAGTCCCATCGCATCAGCATCCCATACCTGGAGCAGACTCATCTGGTCACCATTGCCAATGAACTCAACACCCAAGATGACATCATTCAGCACCTGGGACAGGAAGTCAACCGCCTCTCGGGCATTGAGATGGAATCCAAACACAAAGACGCCGTGATCGCCAATCTCCAAAATGAAGTGGCTACCATGTCTCAGAGGCTGATGTTAGTCCAGACGGCCCCCGGCCAGAGTAACATCGAGATGGGTCGGAAGCTAGAGCTGCTGGATCAGGACATTGATGACAAAAAGTCTGAGATTCAATCCTTGAAAGACCAGGTATTTCATAAGGATGGCAAAACGTAGAGGATTGGGTGGTGTTTGTTTGTTTTTAAGTCCAGATGTACAGTGATGTCTCCATAGTGAAAGCAAAGCAGAGTGTTGAGGCCAAATAACTTAATTCCATCAAAACTCACAATTATTAGGTAATTTAGATGAGAACTGGCTATCTTTCCTACCCCTCCCCCAAGTGCTTGCTTCATCCCTTTCCTTTGGAGCATAAATAGAGAGCTGGAAGAGGCCTTAAGGAGACCATCTAGTCCAGTGATACCAAACTCAAATAGAAGAGGGTCTACTAGATCATATATGAGGAGCCCTGCAGACATCGAGGGAATTAGAAAACCACATAGTAAAATCATCTATGTCCATATTGTATTTTTATTTATTTTGTTAACTAGTTCCCAGTTACATCCCAGACCTTACGCCAAAATGCCATGGGCCACATGTGGCCAGCATGTTTGACATTATTGTCCTTGTTCAGTCATTTTTCAGTCATGTCCAACTCTTGGTGACCCCACTTGGGGTTTTCTTGTCAGAGCTGCTAGAGTGGTTTGCCAGAAATGATGGAACAAAAATGGTCAATGAGGAGTTGATGATACCCAAGCTAAGTAAGGAGAGAGCCAGGAAGTTCCTACTCACCCTTGATGAATTCAGGTCATCTTTTCCAAATAAATTACATCCTCAGGTACTGATAGGACTTGTAGTTGTGACTGTCATTTGACAGATGAGGAAACTGAGGTGAACTGGGTAAAGTGACTTGCCCAGGGTCACAGAGCTAGTATTTGAACTCAGGTCCTCCTGACTCCTCAGTGGACAGAAATATTTCAAGATCAGAGAAGGTCATGTGTTGTCCTTCTCCAGGAAGGAAGAGAGCACTATTTATGGTGGCTGGTGGACCAGCCAGCATGACTTTCATTCCTAGGGAAATTCTAGAACAAATCATTAAATGATTACTTAATGAATATTTAGACAAGGAATACATAGTTACAAAGAGCCACTTGCCTTCATCAATGACTGGTTATGGTAGACTAACATCATTTCCATTTACAGATGAGGAAACTGAAGCAAATAGCATTAAGTGATTAAGTAACAGGGTTACTAAAGTGGCAAATCAAGTAAAGGCTGTAGATATAGATTAGTTCAATTTTTAGCAAAATCTGATAAAGCATCTCATACTATTTTTGTGGGAAATTTGGAGAGATGGAGATTGGGTGATAATACCATGACATGGATTTGGAACTGGTTGAATGCTTGGACTCAAAGAAATAGTTATTGGATTCAATATCAACTTGGCAAGAGCTCTCCAGTGGAGTGTCCCAGAGATCTGTGTATGGCCCTGTGCTGTCTAACATTGTTATCCATGATTTGGACAAAGGCACAGATGGCACACTCATTCAATTTGCAGATGGCACCAAAAACTGAGATAATGAACACACTGTATGACAGAATCAGGAGCCAAAAAGATCTTGATCATTAAGGCACTGGGTTGAGTCTAATTAGGTGAAATTCAGTAGGGATAAATATAACTTTTATATGTGAATTTCAAAGAATTAACTTCACAAGTACAGGATTGGGGAGGTGAAAAATCTAATATAATTTTGGGTTGCATTGAGCTTCTAGAAATAAGGGGCTGAGCCCATCTGTATGATCTTGGGCAAATCACTTAACCCTGTTTGCTTCAGTTTCCTCATCTGTAAATTGGGCTGGAGAAGGCAATTGAAAACTACTCCAGTATTTTGCCAAGAAAACCCCAAATGTGGTGAGAAAAAATCAGATGTGACTCAAACAACTGAACAACAAAAATGACAAGATCCATCATTTCTATGGCCTGTTTAAATCAAATTCAGGGAATTATGTTCAGTTCTGGAAGCTACAGATTTAGAAGGACATTGCTAAACTACAATTTATTTTACTAAGTTTACTATTTACTAAGAATATTTTGGTCTCAGGACTTCTTTACACTCTTAAAAACTGAAGACCCCAAAGAGCCTTTAGTTTTTTTTTTAATTTTAATTTTAATTTTATTTTTGTGAGTTCTGTCTGTTGACATTTATCACAGTAGAAATTAAAATGACAATATTATTATGAAAATAGTTCATGGACACACTAAAAGAGTCTTGGTGACTCCCATGTGTCCCCAGACCACAGTAGTTCTCCAGAACTAGAGAGTGTACAGAAGAATGTAACCAGGATGCCAGGATGGTGAAAGGCTTCAAACCCATCCCGTAAAAGGATGCTAAAGGAACTAGGGATGTTTAGTCCCTAAAGACTTAGAAGACTCATAATAACTTTCTTCAAGTATTTGAAGGGATGGCATGTGGAGGAAATATTACACTTGTTCTGTTTGGCACCAGAAAGAAGAATCAGGAACAATGGGTAGAAATTGGAAAGAGTTAAGTTTAGCCTTGATAGCAGAAAAAAAAGCTCCTCAAATTTAAACTTGTCCAAAAGTGGCACGGACTGCCTGAGAGTGATGGGTTCTCACTCACTGGAGGTTTTCATATAGAGAATGTGTTGCCTTAAAGCGTATATAAGTAGGCAACATGTCCCTGTATTACTTATCCAGCAAGAGAGTTAAAAAGCTGAGTTGTCCACAAGATGGCACTCTCTATGAGCCACCTCATCTACTCTTCTGTGAGAACAGCCCCAAATACTACATTATTTCCACTGGTCACCAGAGGACACCCAGCCTATAGATACCTAGCTTTAGTTGATTAAGATAGAGAGACTAGACTGCTTGGGGATGAAATGTAATATTACTAAGAATATTTTTTAAAATGAAATTTACAGCTCTAAAATCCCAACCTTCCATCTGGGCTCTCCTTTCTTTAGTCATGATCCTCTGCGTTTGTAGGACTAGATCTATAGCATACCATGAGCATATAGCATATTGAACATAAAAAAATGGAAAGGAATTAAGGAATCTTACACGGAATTATCTACCTCTTTGTTCTCATTTCTTTATTTCAGTCATGTTTGACTCTGCATGATTCCATTTGGGGGTTTTCTTGGCAAAGATACTAGAGTGGTTTGCCATTTCCTTCTCCAGCTCACTTTATGGATGAGGAAACTGAGGCAAACAGGGTGAAGTGACTTGCCCAGGGTCATACAGGAAGATGAGTCTTCCTGACTCAAGGTCTGGCATTCTATACACTGTGTCACCTAGCTACTCTGTCTAGCTCTAGCCATCCTCCAAACTTTACCAGTCAGATCTCTGGAGTATCAGGAAAAGCCACTGAACCACCCACACTTGCAGTTGATGGAAGAGTATAAGGGGAGTATAAGGATGTGATGCCAGTTCCAGTTTCTGAACTACAGCAGGAAGATCTTGGGAAAAGCAGAGCAGTGAAATAAAACAACCCTCCTTACCTTGCTCACCAATCAATATGATTCTTAATTGCTTCCAGTGTTGAGACCTGGGATTCATGCTTCTTCTTGAATTCCAGCCCCTTTCTCTGTTTGAGGATTTGAAAATCTAAGCTATTCTCTAGCAGACACTGTTGCCACCCAATACAGTCTTGCGCCTCAGGATCAGAGGCCACTATGACCAGCACAGTCCCAGTGCCAGAAGCTCTGGATTGCCTCATGGCAACAACCTCATGGACAACCCACAGTTCAAGGTCATGAACTATCTTCTCAGGCTCCATTACCCACCTAGAGCCCATGGAGTCCAAATCTCAAAGATAGGGAAGGAAGAGGAAGCCCCCATCCCTGTGCACTGAGTACAGATCTCATGCTCCTCTCTTCAATAAAAGACAGCTTCGTGGCTGGTGCAAACTTCCATTGCCCAAGTCTCCTGGCGAAAGGAGGACAAGCCTAAGAAACTGCTTTATTGCTCTCTTTCTTCCCAAATCTTCATTATCCTTTACCCAGTGGTCAATTTTTTTAAAAGTAAGAAGGTTAGGTATGATAACAGGTTAAATATACACACATATGTATGCATGTATATATACATGCATCATACATATATCTATATCTAATAGATAGATAGAGAGAGCTATAGATAGATATACTTATATAAGGTCATATTCCCCCAGTAGAAGGTAAGCTCCATGAAGGCAGGAACTTTTTTCCTAAGAGACAATATGGCGTGGTGGATGGAATGCTGACTTGGAGTCATGAAGACTCAGTTTCAGATCCCATCTCAGACACAGTAGCTATGCAATCCTGGGTAAACCCATTAACCTTTTTAAGCCTCAGTTTCTTCATCTCTAAAATGGAAGAAGTGGTACTTCTCATATCTACTTTATAAGATTATTGAGAGAATTAAATGAGATGATAATATATGTAAAGTGCTTTGCAAATTTTAAAACCCTGTATGAATTCCATTATAGTTATTATTTCATTTTTGTACCCCTAGCACCTCACGCAGTGCCTTACACATAGAGGTGCTTACTAAACGCTTGTTGGGTTACATGATCCTTTGGGGGAACATCCTCCAAGTGGTGCCCCCTAACTGTGGGCATGCCCCAAGGCACTGTTCTGGGCCCTCTTTTCTCTCAACACTTTCTCAATGATTCTGTCAGCTCCCATGGGTTCAATTATCATGTCTATGCAAATTACTCATCTCCCTACTGAGCTCCAGACATGAATCACCAACTGCCTGCTGATTATTTTGAACTGTGGCCCATAAACCTCTCAAACTCAATTTTTCCAAAATAGAACTCATTATGCCCACCCCTAGCCCTACCCAACCATCTTCTGAACTTCCCTTTCGCCATCAAGCACATGACTATTTTCCCCATCATCCCAGTCTGCAGGTTGACTTCTCTCTCTCCCTCATCCCATACATCGAATCACTTGCTTCCAGGATCTCATAAAAATTCCTCTGTTTGGCCTATAAGGCTTTTCATAACCTGGTCCCAAGTTACTCTTCCAGTCTTATTTTACGTTGCTTTACAAACTCTACAATCTAGTTGGAGAGGCTAGGGGGTTCAGTGGGCTTAGAGACAGGAAGACCTGAGTTCAAATCTATCTAGCCTCAGACCTTTACTAGCTATGTGGCCCTGGGCAAGTCACTTAACCTCTATCTGCCTCAGTTTCCTCATCTGCAAAATGAGAATAATAACAGCACCTCTCTCAACAACCAGAGCTGTTGTGAGGCTTAAATGAGTTGATATTTGTAAAGTGCTTTGCAAACTTTAATGTGTTATAGAAACATTAGCTATTAATCATCTCTGCCTCAGTTTCCTCATTTGCAAAAATGGGAATAATAATTGCACCTCTCTCCCAGAGTTGCTGTGAGAATCAAATGAGATAATATTTGTAAAGCACTTTGCAAACTTGAAAGACTTGTATAAATGCTAACAATTCTTCTTCTTCTTACTAACTAAATTGGTATTTTTCCTGTTCTTCATATATAACACTCCATCTCCTGAATCTATAACTTTATACTAGCTGTCTCCCATGCCTCCCATCCTCCCTCACCTCTACCAAGTTCCTTCAAAATTCAGGTCAAGAGACACTTTCTTCATGAAAGTTTTCCTGACTCTCCCAGCTACTAATACCATCTCCACCAAAAAGAAAAAAATTGCCTTGTATTTATTGTACATATTTTTCACATACACGCACTATATTGTATATGTACTACACATAAATGCCTACTCTCCATTCTTAGATGTAACTTCCTTGAAGGCAGGAACTGTTTTATTTTTGTTTTTGACTCTGCAGTGCCTAGCACTGCACAGAGCACACAGGGTTTAATAAACATTTATTGATTGATCAATCCATTGATTGATCTGATTAGACTGGAATGAAATGGGATAAAAGTTGCAGCTGCCATCAAGGCCTCAGAAAAAGCCTTAAAAACAAAACTCAGACCCAGCTTTCCCTGAATTCTTTTATTCTCTGAAAACTCTTCAGAATGGAGGTATGTTAATGCACACGGAACAGTCCCAACCTGTCCATAAGCAGCAGCTCGAGCAGTCACATCTGGTCAGTAGCCCCAGTGGGTTCAGCACCCAAGATGACATCATTCAGCATGTGGAACAAGAAAGCAATGGCCCTTTAGGCTGTGAAACGGAATCTAAACACAAAGACGTTGTGATGACCAATCTCCAAAATGAAATGGCCATGTCTCAGAAGCTGATGTTGTCGCAGACAACCCCCAGCCAGAGTGAAATCAGGTTGAGTCAGAAGCTAGAGCTCCTTGAACAGAATGTGGATAACAAAAAGGCTGAAATTCGATCCTTGAAAGAACAGGTATTTTATAAGGATGGCAAGAATTGGAGGATTGGGCAGTTGGGGTTATCTTTTAAAATCCAGATAACTAAGGCATGTCCATGGTTAAAAACAAAATGGAGTGTTCAGGTCAGTCATCCAGATAATTTCGGCTTCTTCAAATTCCTAAGTAGTCAGACAATTCAGGTAAGAGCTGATCTGTCCCCCTCACTGAACCATTTTGATCATTGTTGCTACCCTATCTTTTGGAGCATTGATTTAGAGCAGCTGGAAGGGACCTCAAAGGTAATGTAATCCTGCCCACACATTTTACAGATGGGAAAATGGAAGCCTAAAAAGACCTAGTGACCAAGTCAATGAAATGTAACGCTTCAATCTTAGCCAAAAGGCTGAGAAACTTTAGAATTTGGAGTTTACAGCACCAGTACTTAAGGGATTGACTGTGAATACTTATTATTTTTTGTTTTCAGTTAAGTGCTGACATTCTGGACTTTTTGCAAAGAGGCATTTCCTGGGCTTATTCATAGGATTCAGAGCTGCAGAGGGGTCCTAGAATTCATATAATTATAAGATCACAAATCTGTAGCTAGAAGGACATTAGAGGCCAGTGAATCTAACCTCTTTGTTCTACCGAAGAAGAAACATACCCAGAAAAGTGACTTGTGCACAGTTACACAGATAGTGAATAGCAGAGACAGGGTTTCATCCCTGGTCCTCTCACGTCTGTACCAGGTCCCTTCTTGCTGCCTTTGCTTTAGGTGTAGGGAACAACCCAAGTGCTTGAGCTAAGTAAGGATTTCACTTTGGCATCTTTACAAAAACTCTTCACAAGTTTAATTTCCTCTTATGGACTCTGCCACCTGGTTGACTTAGTGAAATCAATATAATCTATTATTTGAAGATGTCAGGTTCAGCAGTGCTCATAGTAGAGCAGGTACTGAACATTCAAGGGCAGATGGGTGGTACAGTGGATAGAATTCTGGGCCTAGAGTCAGGAAGATCCAAGTTCAAATCCAGCCTAGACACTTACTAGCTGTGTGACCCTGGACAAATCACTTCACCCGGTTGCCTCAGTTTCTTCATCTGTAAAATGAGCTGGAGGAGGAAATGGCAAACCATTCCATTATTTATGCCAAGAAAATCCCAAATGGGGTCATGAAGAATCAGACACAACTGAAACAACCAAACAACAACAACTGAAGATTATATCATGAATTCTGAAGATTGCTGCTAATGGGATTTCTAAGACACTCACTTTCCTAAATGGAATCCTTGAGACAGATCTAGAACGAGCTAGTCAAGGACCTGACACAAGAAACTGAAACAGGATCCAGCATTAACAGTCCTGCACAGAGGCTTCAAATCAACTGTGGGCAGAGGTGGTGCCTTGGCACCAGCCAATTCAGGGGAGGCACTCTGGACATTATCCATGGTGGGGAGATAGAGGCCATAATACCCATGATGTTGCTGCTGTGGAAGCCAGAGGAAGAACAGGGCCAGGAGCTCACCCTGCTAAATTTTCACACTGACTAAATTTCAACACCTGTTGCAATTATCCAGTTTCCATACCCTAGTTATTACTGTGCCCTGAATCTAAGAAAGACCCTCCTCCTTAAGATTTAGATATTTATTTGAATCAATTTAGATTAAAATTTAGATCAAATTATTTAGATATAAATAATTTAGACACATTAGATATAAATTTGTTTTGTTTTGTTTTTCTTTTAAAAATGCCATTTTAAATACATCCATTGACAGGATATATTTTTACCTCTGAGTGTGACATTGCACATATGCTTTAAGGTGGGGGGGGGGGGAATGTGCCATACCTGTGTCTCTGTCCTCTGGTTCTCAAAATTTCTCCTTCCCACTGCATAATTTAAAGTGTTATGCACATCTTGTGTCCTAGAAATGCACAAGCCCATCTATTACAAATTACCTTTCCTGACATCACAGCTGTTTGGTAAAAAAGGGTGAAAGGGAGATGACACAGTTCTATAATTAGACACAGCATATTTTGCCAAATCAGACCTCCCCTTCCCTCCCCCCCCAGCAAATCAAATGGGGAAAGAGACCTTTCTGTTCTTTGTAGCTATTACAGTCTCCCCCAGAATGAACGGAATATCTTCCAGTGACTGAGTGGAGAGTGTCTGTAATCATTCAGAAAAAAACACTCACTGGTGTTACCTCCAGAGCAGGAAACAGGAAGGCTTGAGTCAGGAAGACTCAAATTCAAATTTTGCCTCTGATGCTTTCACTAAATCTGTGATCCTGGGCAAGTCAGCCTCTGTCATCCTTGGTTTCCTCATCTGTAATAATAGCAACTGCTTCCTGGGGTTGTTGGGAGGATCTAGTGAGTTGATATGTGTAAAGTACTTTGTAAGCCTTACTGTGTAATAGAAACACCAGCTATTAATTGCCCTACCTCAGTTTCCTCCCCTGTAAAATTGAGGATAATAATAGCAACTGCCTCGTGGGGTTGTTGTGAGGATCAAATGCATTGATGACTCCATGCCAGGATTGTAAATAGAGCAAGACGTCTCAGAACTAGCGTCCATAGTTGGTTTACAATCTAAGTCTATTCATATGGCCACGTTCCATTGTCATCTCATATGGCACTAGTTTAGTGTCTGGAGCAAGATGCTCTACTGAGCAAAAGCTCATTCTTCCTGAAATTAAAAAAAAAATGTGTGTTACGTCCACTTGACTTTTCAACTTATGTTCTCCAGGTGAGGTGTCAGGAAAGTATATACAGAATGATGTTTTGTGCAGGGTCCTCCAATAGAAGCAGCCCCCCAAAATCCTACCCTGAGCCCCCAGATTTCACTAAGTGACCAAATCTGGAAGCATTTCATTGATCACTTGTATGTTTTGTTCCATACTCTCATCACTACTAAATAGTGGCACTGGGAATTATTCCAGCCATTGGCAACATGGATGTATGTTTGGGTCATTACAGTAACCATAGGGTTTGGGGGTTCCATTCCATTGGATATCCTGAATCCATGCTGATTAGCTGCAAAGCTCCTGGGATTGGTCAGACCCACAGGGCATTTTCCTTGCTACTCTAGCAAGCATCCAGGCAAACAAAGGCATTAAGAGAAAACAGCTTCAACTATTAAAAACCCACATTCCTGGTTCCTTCCATGATAACATTTGCAAAACTTCCAGTGAGAGGTGAAAGAGCATTTCTCAGCCCATGGTTTTAGTTCATTGCAACAAGCATTCATTAAGTGCCTACTACATACTGGACACTGTGCTAGGTGCTGGAAATACGAGACAGAAATGAATACTTTCCTGTAAATGTGTCATATCTCTTGAGAAGAATAGAAATTCCTTAAATACAGGGCCTGACTTGCTTTTGGAATTTTATCCCCAGTGCTTAGCATGGTCTCTGACTCATAGGAGCCACTTAAATTAAATGCTTGTTGATTGGTTGATTGATTGACTTAGAACTAAAAGACCTAGGTTTGATACCTGACCCTGATGCTGACTGGTTGTGTGATCCTGGATAAGTCACTTAACCACTCTAAGACTCAGTCTTCTCATATGTAAAAGAAAATTTAAATGCCTTTGCGTTGCTTACCCAATGGGTATAAAGTGCCTCCCAGAAAAGTGAGCTGTCATTGTGTTTCCTCTTGAATACAGTGATATTAGTGTTCAGGTGAAAAGAACATTCTCCAGCCTGTGTTTGAGACCTGGCTCCACTACTCACTACCCAGTGGAGGCATCTTATGCTGCTCACTTGCCACCTCTCTATTTTGCTCTAAAAGCATTGACCAAAGCAATGCCCCCATTGCTACTGGAAAGTCCCTGGGGACTCCTCTCGCCTTTTCTGGGATTCCCTAGAGCAGTGCCACCTTTCCTGGAAGCCCCGGCCCTTTATGTATTGTATCCCCTATTAGGATGTTGGCTCTTTGAGTGTGGGTTCTCATTTTTGCTTTTGTATTCCCAGTGTATAGCGCTGTATTTAATCCATAATAGGTGCATTGTAGGTGTATCTGCATCCCAGGTGTCTGGTGCAGTGCTGGACACATAGTAGTGCTTAGTAGATGTATCTTGTGTCCCTGGCATCTGTCACAGTACTTGACACATAGTAGGTGCATAGTAGGTGTATCTTTATCCTTGGTGTCTGGTGCAGTGCTGCACACATAGTAAATGCATAGTAGGTGTGTCTGTATTCCCAATGTCTAATGCAGTGCCTAACACATAGTAGATATATCTGTATTTCTGGTGTCTGGCACAGCACTTGACATAAAGTAGGTGCACAGTAGGCATGTCTGTATCCTCAGTATCTGGTGCAGTGTTAGACACGTAGTAGATGTATCTGTATCCCTGGTGTCTGGCATAGTCCTTGACACATAGTAGGTGCATCTGCATCCCAGGTGTCTGGTGGAGTGCTGGACACATAGTAGGTGCATAGTAGGTGTGTCTGTATTCCCAAAGTCTGATGCGGTGCCTAACACATAGTAGATATATCTGTATTCCTGGTGTCTGGCACAGTACTTGATATAAAGTAGGTATTTAGTAGGTATAGCTGTATTCCTGGTGTCTGGCACAGTACTTGACACATAGTAGGTGTATAGTAGGTGTATAGTAGGTGTAGCTGTATCCCTAATGTCTGGTGCAGTGCTTGATACATAGTAGGTGTGTCTATATGCCTAATGTCTGGTGCAGTACCTGACACATAGTAGATATATCTGTATCACTGGGGTCTGGCACAGCACTTGACACATAGTAGGTGCACAGATACTGTATCCCCAGTGCCTGGTGCAGTGCTTGACACATAGAAGGTGTATCTTTAACCCTGGTGTCTGATGCAGTGCTTGACATAAAGTAGATGGATAGTAGATATATCTATATCCTGGGTGTCTGTCATAGTACTTGGCATACAGTAGGTATTTAATAAATGTATTTTCATTTGTTTGTTCATCTTAAGCAAGTCACAACTTCCTGGGTCTTAATTTCCTTGTCTCCGAAAAAAACTAGATTACGGGTTCTTAACCTGTTTTTTGTCCTGGATCCCTTTGGTAGGGTTTAGTGAAGCCTTTAGACCCTTTTTCAGAATCATGTTTTTAAATATATAAAATAAAATCCATAGGATTGCAAAGAAAGTCAAATACGTTGAAATATGAGTATCAAAAATTTCTTTTTAAAACCAAGGTCACCAAGCCCAGGTTAAGAACCCCTAGACTAGAAGATCTCTGGGGCTCCTTTGAGCTCTAAATCTATGGTCCTATAATTTCTCTACTGCACCCTTGAGAGACCCAGCTTAGGTTGTCAGTCATCTTGGGTGAGTGAGCAAAAGGGCTATTTGTAAGCCTGGTTCTGGGGAAAGTGAATTTTTATTCCCTGTCACCTAACCTTGAACTTGTGTTCAACTCACACAATGTCAGTGTTACTCTAGGGACTAATAGCTGGACTTTTGTTGAAAGATCAAAGGTCCTGGGGAGATAGATCCTAGAGTAAACCAGCCCCAGTGACAGCTGTGCCTGCATCCCTCTGAGGACATAAAGAAGAGATTCAAATGTCAATTAAATATGGAATAGGGAGGCTCTGTGTAGGAAAAAGAGAAAAAAAAATAGAGAATCATAGAATCTCAGAGTTAAAAGGGAACTCCTCAGAGGTCATGGTATCCTTGAACACAGCTCCCGCCAATGGTGTACCCAACAGGTAGTCATTGTAGTGTTGGGTGTACCCAACAGGTAGTCATTGTAATGTTGGGTGTACCCAACGGGTAGTCATTGTAGTGTTGGGGGTACCCAATAGTAGCCAGTCTTTGATTGAGGACTTCCAATCAGGGAGGAACATATTCTCTTCCAAGACATCCCATTCCACTTTTGTGATAGCTTGAAATTATTTGGAAGTTCTTCCTTTCATTGAGCTGAAATTGACTATTTGGCAACTTCCAACCCTTTCCTGGTTCTGCCCCCAAGACCAAGCAGGATCAATGTAATCTCTCTTCCACATGAAAACCCTTCAGACATTTGAGGACAAGTATCATGTGCCCCCTAAGTCTTCTCTTCTCCAAGTGAACTATCCCCAATTCCTTCAGCTAATGCTCATGTCACATGACCTTTCTTGAGACTTTTCACCATTCGAGTTGCCCAGTTCTCTAGCTTATCAATATCCTTTCCAACATGTGGTTCTCAGAATTGCAAAACAGCCCCCCAAAATCCTACCCTGAACCCCCAGATTTCATAAGTGACCAAATCTGGAAGCATTTCATTGATCAGTTGTGTGTTTTGTTCCATATTATCATCACTACTAAATATTCTAGATGTAGTCTGACCAGGGTAGAATATAGAGGGTCTATAAGTTCCCTTGTTCTGGATGCTCCAATGCCATTAATGAGCCCTTGGACATCACTAACTGAAAGGCAACGATAAAGACTTAGCCTCGGAGTCAGAAAGACCTGGAGATAAAAGCCCAGACAATGCTCCAAGACTGTAAGTTGCAGGACATAGACAGTTCTCACTTTGCATAAATTAGCATTATGCAAATTTGACCTTGCTCAAAGAATTCTGAAAGAAATCCTCTTTCCTAAAAAACATCTATGTTAACTTTACTGTATGATACTGTGTGTTCTCTCTCTCTCTTTCTTTCTCCCTCTTTCTTTCCTTCTCTCTTTCTCTCTCTGTTCTAACCCCTCTGCTCAGGGCTTTGCAGCCTCTTACTCCCTACCAAAAAATAATAATAATAAACCCTCCAAGTGAAAGCAGAAGGACAGATGAGCTGAGTGACTGACAGCACGTGGGCTGGTGGATGAGGAATTGGCTCGAGACCTCAGGAGCTGAGAGGAGACCTTTGCCTTGCTCCACCCACCCCCCAGCAGGTATAGCCCCAGGATCTGTCTTCTGTGGGTCTGTACTTGGTACTGTATCTTTTCCCACCCCACAGGAAGGTCCTCTCCTGCCTGTGTACATGTCCTGTCCCCATGTTTCTGCCACCCCTCCTCCCACCCTCTAGGTGTTCTTCCTCTCTATTCTGGCTGGCCTTGCCCTGCATGTTCCCACTCCTGCTCTCCCATCTCTGTGTCCTTGAAGGTAGTGTCCTGTGCCTGTCCAAGGCAATTAGAATTATGTAAAAATCACTTTATATAGAAGTCTGCAGAATGGTCCACTTATGTAAAGGGAGAACTGTCTATGGCTGTTTATCTGTATTTGTAGAAGGATTTTTGAGTTCCCTATACCAATGAAGTTAAGAGTGTGGATAAAAAGGTATTAACTTATTTAAAAAGCATATTATTGACTTCTAATAAGAATAATTTATATACAGTAGTGCCTTAAGGTTTGCAAAGTGTTTTTTTGCAAGTATTATTTCATTTTATCTTCTCAATGACTCTGAGAAGTAGAGGCTATTATTAGGATAATAATGTAATATAAAAATAGACTATAAACTCTCTTTACAGATAAGGAAACTGAGGCAGACAGAGGTTAAGTGACTTGCTTAGAGTCACACAGCTAATAAGTGTCTGAGGTGGAAATTAAAACTCAGTTCTCCCTGACTCTAGGTCTAGCACTCTGGCCACTGTACCACCTAGATGCCACATCTGTTTATTTATTATCTGAGATAGAAAAATCTGTGATACAAAGCTTCTAAGTATAATGATTTATTTGCAAGGCTAGCAGTTGCCAACAAATCAGGACCACTCTGACTACTGTGGTCAGGACCTCATCTGAGGTCTTCTTGGCAAAGATACTGGAGTGGTTTGTCATTTCCTTCTCCAGCTCCTTTTACAGATAAGGAAACTGAGGCAAATAGGGTTATGTGACTAGCCCAGGATTATACACCTAGTAAGTGTCTGAGGCTGGATTTGAACTCAGGAAGATGAGTCTTCCTGACTCCAGGCCCAGCACTCTATCCATTGTGTCACCAAACATGCTAGACAACTGTTCTTGGGAAAGAGAGCCTGGGGGTATGAGTGGACTGAAAGCTCAATATGAGTCAGTAGTCAGAGACAGCTGACAGATTTACAGAGCTCATTAACACAGTAGAAAAAGAGGAATTAAAAGTCACAGAAATCTTGAGAAACTTATTTTTCAATTTGTCAATAGGACAAGGCAGGTTACTTAACTTGTGGTTAGGCTAGCGACCTCCTGAAGCAAATTGAGTGTATTTTAGTTTTTGTTGTTCAGGAGTTTCAGTCATGGCCAACTCTTCATGACCCCATTTGGGGTTTTCTTGGCAAAGATACTGGAATGGTATCCACACCCAGAGAAAGAAATATGGAGTCTGAATGCAGATGGAAGTATCCTATTTGCTCTCCTTTTCCTTTGTTGTTTTATTTTATTGCTTCATTCTCATGGTTCTTCCTATTAGTTCTAACTGTTCTTTACATCATGACTAATGGGAAAACATGCTTAAAATGAATGTGTATGTAGAACCTCTATCAGATGGTATACTGTCTTGGGGAGGGGGGGAGAAGTGGGAGGAGGAGAAAATTTAAAACTCAAAATCTTATGGAAGTGAATGTTGAAAACTAAAAATAAATTAATCATTAAAAAAAAAACAAAACACCAAAGATACTGTAGTGGTTTGCCATTTCCTTCTCCGGTGGATCCATTTTGTCAGGCAGTCAGAGGTTAAGTGACTTGCCTGGGGTCACACAGCTAGGAAGTGTCTGAGGCGTTATTTTGGTACAACATTGTCAATATTTGGAGTGTGGGTATGTGGGGAATATAGCAGGTGTGACAACAATTACATTTCATATTTTCCATCAGATTGGGAACTATGCCTATCATCCTGCCTATCAAAGTGAGATTGCCTTAGAACATTTGTGATTAGGAGTGCATTTCATGATACATGTGGATTAACTAATATTATTTCTGCAGCTGCTGAAAAGAGTAACTTACTTCAAGGAGCTAAAGAAATGAGGAACTTATCCACTTAAACTAAAAAAAAAGGAACTTAGACTTTAGGAAAAAAATTATAAAATCTAGCTTAATGCAGTGACTATTTATTCCTACAAAGTTATACATGTATTCTAAATTATCCACTAATAAGTAATAACTTATTAGTTATTAGTATTAGTTATTAGTTAGTTAATAAGTAATAATAAAACCTTATTCATTTATTAATTTCTTCTAATCATAGAGTAGACTCATATTGAGCTTGCAGTCCACTCATACCCCCAGGCTCTCTTTCCCAAGAACAGTTGTCTAGCATACTTGGTGACAGGATGGAAAGAGCGCTGGGCCTGGAGTCAGGAAGACTCATCTTCCTGAGTTCAAATCCAGCCTCAGATGCTTACTAGCTGTATAATCCTGGGCTAGTCACGTAACCCTATTTGCCTCAGTTTCCTTATCTGTAAAATGAGCTGGAGAAGGAAATGACAAACCACTCCAGCATCTTTGCCAAGAAGACCTCAGATGAGGGACTGAAGAGTCAAACACAACTGAAAATGACTGAACAACAACAAATCTCCACATTTTCTAGAATTAACCTATTAGGAGAGACATTTGCAAACTAAGGCCCAGCCCGATGAAAAAATCCTGATATTGCACATATATCAAATTGCCTACCCTTTTAGGAAGAGGGGAGAGGAGGAAGGGAGGGAGAAAATTTGGAACTCAAAATTTTGTGAAAATAAAGGTGAAAAATTGACTTTACATACAGTTGGAAAAAATAAAATACTATTTTAATAAAGAAAGAAATCATGATGTGAGAAGACTCAAAAAACTTGTTGTAGAAGGAAAGATATTGTTATAAAAGGAGATGATTAGCTTAGACAAGAGGAGACATGGGGAAAGATTTTCATTATTCCCAAGCATTTAAAAAGCTGTAGCATGGGAAAGGGATTAGATTTGTTCTGATTGGTTTTGAGGAGGAAAAGGTAAGAGTATGAATGGAAGTTCTTGGGATCCAGATTTTGACTGAAATTCCCAATACTCAGGGCATTCCAAAAAATGGAGTAGAGTGAGTTCCCCATCACTAGAGGTATTCAAGCAAAGGCTACGTGAACCCTTGTGAGGGATGGTCCAGAAGACATTGATCCAGGTGTCACAGAGCTAAACTAGATGTCCTGTACAATCCCTTCTAGCTCTGTGATTCTAAATGAATTTATAGCGACATGACCTTTGAAAACCTTGTACGTTTCTGCTCCCCACTGGCTGGATCTGAGAAATTCAGCATCTTTCCCCCAACCTGAGAATAGTTACCTGAACTTCAGTAAGCCTCAGAGCAGGACAGGCCCGGGCTGAGACTGATCACCCCATTTCTGACTCTGTGTTGACTCCCACAGATTACCGCCCTCCAAAAAGGATACAGTAATATGTTGTGTCAGACCCTCACTGAGAGAAACACGGAGATTGCTAATCTGAAAGCCGAAGGGGAGAATTTAAAGAAAGACAAAGCGATGAGCTCAGGTAAATTTGCTCTGAGGCCAAGAAGATGGGTGAAGGAGGAGAAGGAGGGTAGAAGAGACCAGGCTATTCCAACTTGGTGGCATGTTTCACTACTGTAATCATAGACTGAGGTGGGACAGAAATGTAACAAGGGTAAGGCAGCTGGGTCTTTCCCCAAGGGCAGCAAAATTGAAAGGTGACTGATAGTATTTCTACCCTAGAAGGTCAAAACAACTGAGTATAGAACCTAGCTAGCAAGAACAATTAGTTAAGCTAGCAAAGTGCTAAATGATCATTTCTTTATTGTCCCATCTCCTATAATTCACCCAAGCCATGTTGGCTCCTCCTCAATTTGGCCCTGCTTGGCTCCCTTATCCAGCAGCATCCTCTCCAGAAGCACATATAGTCCAGTGTCCTAGAGTCTCGCTCTCTTGCACCATGAACCCACTCTAGAGACCCCACCCCCACCCTCTAGGGCCTTATGTTCCAAGGGTCAAGTTCTCTCCCCCTCTCAAATAAATTTGTCTTAAAACATTGTTTTGAGGAAGTCTTTTGTGCAATTTTCCCTAGACCTGCTTCTCAGTGATTGCTCCAGGTATAAGAATTGGTAGTGACAGCTCTAATAAACACATGCCAATGGGACCTCTCCTTTAGGCCTCGATGTCACTGGCTGCAATGATAGATGGACAGGGCCATTAGATGAGACAGTCAGTGCAGGTGCTATGTGTGTGATGGCAGCTGATGGACACATTTTAACTTCACACCAGCTGAATTTAGTACACCTCCATCCACACAGATTGCAGGTGCCTATAACTTAATGAGCCTCAAAGGTGAGAAATACAGGGAACCAGCAATCCCTATAAATAATGAGAAATGGGAAATGAATCTGGGAGGCACAGTCTTCCCCACTGCCTCCGACAAGGAATGTCTTCTCCCGGGTGCAGGTCCCTGGCATCTCCCATGTGGGTGTTTCCAAGTGGCATATAGTAAGTGCTACATAAATGCTAGCTGTCAGCAATCCTCAAACAGAAAACTCCCCAGCTAGCATGGGCCATCTGTTGCCACAAACCCCGGAGGCTCAGGAGATCCCATAAGCTAGAAAAATAGAGCTGGGGGGGAGGCCTTAAACACAGGCTTGTATTGCTGAACATCTAGCAATCAGTTAACTCTGAGGACACCCATGCATGGACAGAATGGGCTATGCCTTTAAAACTACCAGACCGGAACAAACACACACTCCTCTCTCTCTCTTTCTCTCTCTCTCTCTCTCTCTCTCTCTCTCTCTCCTCACTTCTTCTTCTTCTTCTTCCTCTCTCTTCCTCCTTCTCTTCTTCTTCCTCCTCCTCCTCCTCCTCCTTCTTCTTCTTCTTCTTTCTCTCTCTCTCTTTCTCTCCTCACTTCTTCTTCTTCTTCCTTCTTCCTCTCTCTCTCTCTCTTTTTCCTCCCACTCCTCTTCTCTTCTTGCTCTTCTTGTTCCTCTTCTTCTTCTTCTTCCTCTCTCTTCCTCCTTCTCTTCCTCTTCCTCCTCCTCCTCCCTCTCCTCCTCCTTCTTCTTCTTCTTTCTCTCTCTCTCTCTCTCTCTCTCTCTCTCTCTCTCTCTCTCTCTCTCTTTCTCCCTCTCTCTCTCTCCCTCTTGCTGTCTTTCTCTCCCCTCCCCCCACATGTGAGTGTTTTCATCTTAGGTTATCTGGGCATTTACCAAAGCTCTGCTATACATACAAGAGCTCACTGAGTCTCACAACAGCCCTGCTAGATAGATAAGGCAGATAACCCCATTTTAGGGATGAAGAAACAGAGGCTTAGAGTGGTAAAGTAACTTGTCCATGTTTAAAAAATTAGTGTCAGAGATGTGATTCGAACCCATGTCTTCTAGGGAAGTAACTTGCCTAAGGTTACATCAAGAGTTAGTAAAAGAGTCAGTACTAGAACCTGGGTCTCCTAACTCCTAGACTGTTTCTTCTACAAAGTAAACAAGGCAGCTTCTACTTTAAGTTTTTAGGGTTCATGGATTTACCCCTTTTCCTAATGGGCTGGCCCTCCCCTACTATATAAAAGGTTAGGTGAACACTGTCTTGGCAGAAGGAATCTCTGGTATATGTGTAACACTATTAGGTGCCCAAGCTAATTTCCAAGGTATAAATACTCACAGTGAAAATTTAACAATTGGCTCTCAAAAGCCAATATGAACTGGTTCCAGTACACCACTGATGTGTGAGTAAAGAGAAGGAGACAGATGGGAGAGATGTTGTAGAATCAATACTTGGTAACTTGTCATGTAACTTAATGCTTTGAGTCATTCTTCTGTCTTAAATCTCCCCCAGAGCTTGGTACAGTGACCTGGACATAGGCAGGTGGTTAAGAAATAGCTGTTGGGTTAACTGTTGAGTTCTTCCTAACCCAAGTGCCTTTAATCCTTTTCTGGCTAGGTTCCAGCCCACCCTTTGACTCTAGGTCAGAAATACCCCCTTTCGAATACCCTGATTTGGTGACACCTCCTTTGCCCCCTTCCCTTATTTATACCAAACAAAAGAGAATTCTTTGTTCACCCTCTTCCCTGTTTCATACTCACGGCCACCTGCTCACTTCCCCTCAGCTGTCCTTGTGGCTTCTACTATCTCACCACTTAAACTGCCTCTGCAGATCCAGGGTAAAAAAAGAACTCCTATACTGGTAGCTGTTTCCATGTTAGGCTGCTAGGTGGCGCAGTTAATAGAGCTCTAGCCAGGAGTCATGAAGCTGTTCATTTGTTTCATCATATCCAACTCTCTGTGACCCATTTGGAGTTTTCTTGGCAAAGATACTGCCATTTCCTTCTCCAGCTTGATGAGGAACTGAGACAGACAGGGTTAAGTGACATGACCAGAGTCACACAACTAATAAGTGTTTGAGGCCAGATTTGAGGAGTCTTCCTGACTTCATGCCTGGCACTCCATCCATTATGCCACCTAACTACCCCCCTGGAGTCACAAAGATTTGAGTTCAAATCCAGCTTCAGACACTTAACTAACTATATGACCTTGGGCAAGTCGCTTAACCTCTGTTTGCTTCAATTTTCTTAACTGTAAAATGGGGATAATCATACCACCTACCTTATAGGGTTGTTGGGAGTATCAAGTGAGATAATATTTGTAAAGTGCTTAGCCAGGACTTGGCACATAGTAGGTACTATATCAATGCTAGCTATGTAGCAAATAGCAGCAGTAGCAGCAGAAATAGCAACAGCAGCAGCAGCAGCAGCAGCAGCAGCAGTAGTAGTAGTAGTAGCAGTAGTAGTAGTAGTAGTAGTAGTAGTAGTAGTGGTAGTGGTAGTAGTAGTAGTAGTAGTAATAATAGTAATAGTAGTAGTAGTGTGGAGAGAGTTCTAGATCTGGAATGAAAGAATTTAGGTTCAAATCCTGGCTCTCCACCCTATGTAACTTCAGGAAAGTGTTTGACTTCCCCAAGCCTCAGTTTCCTCATTTATAAAATTCATGGGTTGGACTAAATGACCTCTCAGGTCCTTTGAAATATCCTATGAAATATCACCTATAGCCCTAAACTGAGATGAATTCAAAAAGGAAAAAATAAACAAAAGTATGTTGAAAAATACCACTGATTATAAGCCACCTTAAGTGGTTTATTATACAAACCTAATTTGGGACGAAAGTGAAATTTGCATGTAAATCAAAAGGACTTCCTTTCAAGGTCTTAAATTAAGGCTTTTTTTGTTTGTTTATTTGTTCATGGTGCTGCTCCCCACCCCCACCCCCTTTAGAGAGTCCCTGAGCAGCTGGGGAGCGGGGTGGGAAAAGCATGGGATTTGGGGTGGGACAACCTGGGCTTCAATCACAGCTCTCTCTTTTTCCTTTGTTCTGACTTATGGTATAGCGACCTCCCAGTGAGGAAACTCCCTTTACCAATGCAGAGCAGCAACTGCCAAGAGTGATTTAGCCAGTAAGTAGTAAAGGCAGAACTTGAACCCAGGTCTTCCTGACTCTGAGGCCAGCTTTTTATCCACTATACCTCAATGCCTACTCACTGAGTGATAATTAAAGAATTGAGTAAATCACTTCCTTTCCCTGGGCCTCAGTTTTCTTCTATATTTCTCTGGGCCTCAGTTTCCTCCTATGTAAAATGAGAGAACAGGTAAAACGATCTGGTAAGAATTGATTAAAAAAAAAAGATCTCTAAGATCCCACAAAGCCCAAAATCTAGTGATTTAAAATAATTAGAATTTACCAATAAAGTTTGTCTCTTTGTGCCCACCTTTCCCCTTCTGTGTGCCCACCACCCGTATTTCTTCCTTTTTTAATTACATCTTGATGGAACATTTAATGTCAGTAAATAAATCAACAAGCACGTGCTATGTGTCAGCACTGGGGTTACAAAGACAAAAGTGAAACAATCCTTGCCCTCAAGACGCTTCCATTCTACATGGGCACAGATAAGTATATAAAACTTGTAGAACAGGCCTGTGATTTCATGAGGGAGCTCCCAAGGAGGAGAGTCCCTTTACCAATGCAGATTGGCACCTCTTCTGCAATTAATAATCCTACTGACATAGCCTGGGACATGTAGAGGGATTAAGTGGCCTGGCCAGAATCACACAATCAGTCTGTATCGAGGCAGGTCTTGAACCTGGGCCTTTCTGGATCTTTCATCCACCATATCACATTGTCTCTCAAATATTACCTCATCTCACCTAAGGAGACAATGTTTCCAAAGTGCTTAGCGCTTAGCCTGGCACACAGTAGGTGCTTAATAAATGCTTATTCCCTGTTCCTTTCCATAAACCCCTTTGGCAGTCTGATGAAATCCATATATCCTTTCTCAGCATCATGTTTTTTAAATACATAAAATAAAATGCACAAGATTACAAAGGAAGCCAGTTTTATTAAATGTTTAAATGTTCACAGATGCCGGATTAAGAACTGATTAAAACTACCAGTTGCTGGGCAGATGCCAAGCTATGTTAGTAGAGGGAGTTTGTCTACTAGGAGTCACAAGTCTGGAGGACCACCAATCACAAAGTACTCAATATCACTGAATGCTCTCTCCTAGGCTCTATTGCTCTCTATTACCCAGGGAACAAAATAAATAGGACAGATGTTCTTTATATTACTAATCTAGTATCCACAGGCACTGTTAGAACATCTGGCCAGATGCAGGGAGTAGGGGGTTATATCTCTGAAAGGGGACTTAGTGTAGCCAAGCTAGACTTGGAGGAGTCATTCTGGGCAGACGTTCCTGAGGTCATCCTCAGAGAGCCCAAATCAGGCCCTAAAGAGCTTCTAAGTGACCTTTGCCCCAGTGTGGGAGAGACAGATGCTTGAAGTCCACACACCCCTCCCCACCACACATCTAGCTGCTGACAGCTCAGCTGCCGCTCTCTTTGCCAGAGGATCCTGGCTCTGTAGGAGCATCTCTGTGCCCTGGAGGACCATCCCAAAGCCTCCTGAGAAACAGGGAGGTCATGGACAATGTCATGGTCTCAACATTTGTATTCCCAAGGCTAGAAAGTACCAAGGTAGCAGCCAAACCCCTACCCAAGGGCAAATGCTTCAGGACTTCTAGTACTGTAAAGAAGCAAAGGTAGAATTCCCTTCTAAATCATCTTAACCTTATGATGAGCTGAGGATCTGTGCCTTGAAAGATAATAAAGTAACAACAACAACAATAATAACAACATGTATATAGCACTTATTATGTGCCAGGCACCGTGCTAAGAGCTTTACAAATATTCTCATTTGATCTTCACAACAACACTGGGAGGTAGGTGCCATTATCATCCCCATTTTACAGAAGAGGAAACTGAGGCAGATGGCAGTTGAGTGACTTGCCTAGGGTCACACAGCTAACAAGTTTCCAAGGATGAATTTGAAATCAGGTCTTCAGGACTCAAGGTCTGGCACTCTATCTACTCTGCTTTATCAGTCTAGGGACCAGTCCCTCCTCCAGAGCAGAGTGCAGCCTGTCTATAACTTGGCAAATGAGTATTAGAATCACAGATCTAGACCTAGAAGGGGCCTCAGAGGCCATGTGGTTCCACACTCTTACTTTATAAATGGGGAAACTGAGGTTCAGCAAGAGAGAATGACTTGTCAAGGTCGGCAAGTGGCCAAGCTGGAATTCACACCCACATTCTCTGCTGTGTATACCCAGGTGAGACTGCACCCTCTCCTTTCCAGCCAAATGAATGTCTTCTTTATTATTAAGCATCTCCCCTGGAAAGAATTCACCTTGTTCTGGTAAACTGATTTAGAATTGGCCGTCCTTGTGTTAACTCTAACCTCCATCCCTCAGGCAGTGATTGATGAGGGCATCCTCGTGTTTGATTTTCAGGAGACACTGATTTTCCAGTATTTGGAGCTTCAGCGATCCAGATTTCTTGCAAGCCTCACTGATGCTCTAGGGAACATAAACATTCACAATCCATGCTATGGGGGGAGTAGATGTGCCAGAAGCAAGGGACGTCTTAGGGATTTGTGGGCACAGTAGCCAAAGGTTGGTGGGGTCCGAAGGAGGAGGCCGGATGGACAGGCTTGGGGCCAAGGTCAGCAAAATAGGACAGCAGGCCAAAGGTGAAGTTAGGTTGAGGCATGGGATGTCCCGTGATTTGCCACGTTCAGTGAGCTGGGAGGGTATGTGGGCTTTCAAAGAGGAACGTTCTGGACAGTCCTACTCATTGGGTCTCTCTGCAAGGCTTCTCTTAGGGAGGATTGCTTGTCCAGATTACTCAAAGTAAGGCAGCAGAGCCAAAGCAGAGAAGGCTCAACTATGAGCCATTTGAGGGTAAGGCCCATATTTTATATTTATTGTTTTTGTTGTTCAGATGTGTCTGACTCTTCATGACTCCACATGGGATTTTCTTGGCAAAGATACTGGAATAGTTTACCATTTTCCTCTCCAGTGAATTAAGGCAAACAGAGGTTAAGTGATTTGCTCAGGGTCATACAGCTAGTAAGTATCTGAGGCCAGATTTGTGCTCAGGTCATCCTGACTCCATGTCCAGTGCCCTATCCACTGAGCTACCTACCTGCCTCCACTTATTCTGTTATCTTTCCCCAAACTCCTCTCCAATCACCATAATGAGTTTTTCATCCATTCATTAAACAAGCATTAATTAGGCATGTACTATTGTGCAAGATACTGGAGAAGAAAAGGAAAGAACAAAACAGATCCTGCCCTCAAGGAGCTTACATTCTAATAGAGGAAAACAACATGTGTATAGAAAATTAAATACAAAATACGGACAAAGCAATTTCTGGGGGAAGATGTTAGAGACTGGGGTGGGGCAGAGATCAGGATAGAATTCCTCTAGGAAGAGGGAGCTAGAGCTGAGCTTTGAAGGAAGTGAAGAGATTCCAGGAGGCAGAAATGAGGAGAGAGTAGAGTACAGTTATCCCTTCCACCCTCAACTTACCCCATCATGGTTTCCATATATTGCAGGGGGCATAAGAAATTAAATAGGACTTTGGGGGGAGTTTTGTGGAAGCCACAGATGACATATGAAGGCCAGCAGACTATAATGAAAAAGTTTAGAAACTCAGAAATGCATAATACACACACACACACACATATATAGTATTGTATAAGATCAACACATTTTACCATTTAATACTGTAAACACCCCATAAAAGACAAAAAAATTCAGACTTCTCTGGTATGAAGGGAGGGCCAAAAAATTTTATGCCAATTTTCCAGATCGAGGGGGCATCATGCCCCTAGCCTCCATGATATGGAAGGGATAACTGTATATTCTAGGGATGGGAAATAGTCGATACACAGGCACAGAGAGTGGAAATTAAATGGCTACAATTTGAATTTTCCAACAATGGAATGAGGTGGTGGGTTTCTCCACCTAGGAGACCTCCAGTGGGAGGCTGGGTAAGCCCTTGCCAGGTGTGTTCCCAGGTATCACTTTCATGTGTGAGTTGGAACAATGGCAGCTCAGATTCCTTCAAACTTTCAAATTCTGTGATTCTCTTTTGTATGGGGAGCAAAAAAGTAGTCTGGAATTTAGAATTGTGAAGGATGCTAAAGTAGAAATAAGTCAAATTGTTAAGGATGCTAAAGTAGAAATAAGCCAAATTGTGAAGGGTTTTGAGTGCCAAAATAAAGAGTTGGATTTTGTCTTAATGGCAAGAGAGAGCCATTAGAGATTCTTGAGGAAAGGAGTGTGTGACCTGGTCAGTTATCAACCCTGTAGAAGATAGCACAGGGCTGGAACCATAGGGACACTTGATAAACACTGAAGGTATAAATCTTAAAGCATCATCCATACAAGCATGTGACAGTATAAGTTATTACTTTATTATCATTGATTGAAATGGTTTTTGTTTCAATCCAATTCAGCTACCCACTATGTTCAGTGCCTTGTTCAAGATCCCGGTAGAGACTCAAAGCTTAGCTAAAACATAGCCCCTGCCCTCATAGAGCTTAGATTATCAAAAAGAGAAAAGACGCAACAAAGATAATTCTAATACCCAATATTACATTATCAGTGCATTAGAATGGGAGAAGAAAGTCTGAATTATTTCAATAGCCTTCTAACTGATCTCCTTGCCTCACATTTCTCTGCACTCCAGTCCATCCTCCCTCCACTCAGCTGCCAAAGGGATTTTCCTGAAGCCCAAGTCTGACCAGGTCACTCTCCTACTCAATAAACTCTCCTGGTCCCCAACTGCCTTAAAGATCAAAAACATACTCTCTTTTAAAACCCTGCACATCCTGGCCCCAACTTACCTTTCCAGCCCCTTTAGACATGACTCCCCTTCCCAAACCCAGCAGTACAATCCAATTGACCTTGGCATTATTCCTCAAATACCATGCTCTACCTCCCATCTCCACATCTTTGCACTGACTGTCCCCAAATCCCCACCACCTCTTAGAATCCTTTACTTCAAGACTCAGCCCATGGTTCTACTTCTCCATAAAGCCTTTCCTTGGCCTTAGGGTCCTCAATCCTAAAACTACCTGGTACTTGTTCTGAATGCACTTATTTGTATACCTATTATCTCTCCTAATGGACTGGAAGCTCCCTGAAGGCAGGAGCTATCTAGTTTTGGTCCATATATGCCCTGCACCTAGCAAAGTGCCTAGACACAGGCATTTAATAGATACTTACTGATTGATTGGTGGTGGGGAGGGAATTTGCTATTACTGACTTGGGCAGATGGGATCGGGAAGCCTCTTAGATGAAGGGACATTTGAGCTGGGCTTTCACAGAACTACAGAAATTCATTGTTGAGTGGGACCTTAGCAGCTGGCTAGTGGAATCCATATCCAGACAAGGATCCCCACTGCCATAACACCTGAGAAGGACTCATTCAGCCTCTGCTTGAAGACATCCAATAAGGAGAACCCCATACGTCTAAGACGGCCTATTCCATTAGTTGTTAGAAAAAATCTTCCAACATTTAATCTAAATGTGCTTTTCCACATCTTTTACCTGTTACTTCTGATCAGATGATCATAGATTAACACCCAGAGTTCATTGAAGCTAACCTGCTTTACAGATAAGGAAACTGAGGCACAAAAAAGTTAAGTGACTTGCCCAGGGTCACAGAGCTAGTTAGTGTCTGAAACAGGATCTGAACCTAGATTCCAGAAAGAGTAGCTAGGAATTCAGTAGGCAAAGGGGAAGGAAGAGAAGGAATTCCAGGCATGATGCGAGCTGACACAAAGAACTCTCACCTGGAGGTGCTCAGGAGACTGAGAATCATCTGGGTTGGTTATTGCCTGAAGTGAACCAGAGGGAATAATATGAGATAAGACGGGATAAACAGGTTTCATGATAAATATCATAAACCCCAGATCTAGAGCTGGATGTCTTTTTAGAAGTCTTCTAGTCTAACCTCATTTTACAGATGAGGAAACTGAAGCACAAAAAGGTGAAATATCCAAGGCCACCTAGGGGCTAACTGGCAGAGCCAGAATTTTCTTTTCTCAGGTTGTAGAAGAAATAGGGAGCCCCCGAATGTCTTTGACTGAAGGAATGACATGATCCGGTCTGTGCCCAATGAAGATGAATATGGTAACAATATGAAGGATTGAAGGTGGGTAGACCTGTCAGGAGGCTCTCGCAAAGGTCTGGGCCTCCAGGAGATAGTCATGAAGGGCAGACCTAAAAGGAGAGTATTAGGTACTGGGACTCGAGAAGAAAGGATTGAGGAGACATTGGCAGGGCAGATGTCAGCAGCAACGCTTTGACCCCAACCACTCTCTTTCACAGAGTTGGTGGACAGTTTGCAAAAGGACATCGGATTAAAGGACAGCATGGTCCAAAAACTAAAACTGGAGGTGGACAGACTGAAGAGTGAAAACCAAGAAAAGGATTATCAGCTTTTGGCCATCACTTCCAGGGTGAATGAATGAATGAATGAATACATGAATGAGTGAATGAATGAATGAATGAATGAAGTGCTGTTATCGCTGCCTTTGCTGGACTTTGGAAAATGTAGCTTGAACCTGCCAGAGGCAGAACCAGCTCGTTCCTTCTTTGTTAAGTATGGAAGTTAAAGTGAGTCAGGTTGGGTGGGGTCACCACTGGTCAGTTGATGCAGACCCCCAACTTGCCCTGATGAATAATTCCCTGAGAACAGAGACTCTTACCTGTGCTCTTCTGCCACAGGACCTCCTTCATGCCCCGGAATTGGTTCTCCCAAAACAGATAGCCATTCCCCTTCTGATTTTGCAGGGTAGAGTTTATTTTTAAAATAACTTTGTTTCAAGGAGGACCTTGAAACAGGGAACACCAGGCTTGGAGGGTCCTTAGAACCCAGAATGTCATAGGTTGGAGGCCCCGTAGAACAGAGAATGTTAGAGCTGGGATGGACCTTAGAACACTCATCTAGTCCAAATCACTCATTTTACAAAGAAGGAAACTAAGACCTCAGAAAGAGAAGGGGATGGCTTGGGGCTAAACAGTCTGTAAGTGGAAGAAAAAAAATCTGAACCTGGATTTTTCTGACTCTAAATACCATGCTTTTCCATTGGACCACATTGCCTCTTGGTCAATGAACAAATCTGTTCAGATTTCAGCACTTGATATGTGGCTTGTTATTTTTCCCATTACTGTTATTTTCCATGCCTCCTTGTCCTTCAACTTCTCCTGAAGTCCTATTCCCATGATCCTTTGTGGTGTGGACTTGACTCTGGGTCCTCCAAGCCTATACCAATGAAATATAAGCCTTACCAAGCTGGAACAACTTTGAGTATAGACCCAGTGATGAAGTATGTGTCTGTCCTCCAAGCACTAGACCAGCACAAAACAGACACTCATCACTAGGTGACTCGCTTTGACAGTAGGACCTGGGTTCAAATCCTGACTCTTCCACTTACTAGCTGTTTGACCCTGCATAAGTCACTTAATTGGTGCCTGCCCCAGTTTCCCCATATGTAAAATGGGGATGATAATAGCACCTGTCTTCTAGGGCTGTTGTGAAGATCAAATGATAATATTTATAAAATGCTTAGTACAGTGCCAGGCACACAGTAGGTGCTTCACAAAAATGCTTGTTTCCTTCCTAAATCACCTAATTTCTTCAGTCTTGATTTCCCCATCTGCAAAATGAGGATTTTGGACCAGATGACTGCTAAGGTCCCTTACAGCTCTTAAGTCTGTGATACTGTGATCCCACAGGTGATACACTTGTGACCACTTATACAGGTATAGAAGGGAGACATGGAGGGGCCATTAGCTGTGTATATGACCCATGAGATCACCAGTTCTTAAAATGTTGGAGGGTGAAAGTATCAACCCTCCCATCTCTCCCCTCCCCCTGAGTTGGGCAGGAAGCTTCATTTGCTCTAGTCTAGGCTTGCCCTTTCCCTGATGAATAAGCTCTGGATGGAGCATGAGTCATGCCTCTTTTATTCAGCACCATGGAGAGAGGAATTACTCAGTCCTTTCAGTTGTGTCTGACTTTTCATGACCCCACTTGGGATTTTCTTGACAAAGATACTGGAGTGGTTTGCCATTTCCTTCTCTAACTCATTTTACAGATGAGGAAACCGAGGCAAACAAGGTGAGGTGACTTGCCCAGGGTCACACAGCTAGTAAATGCCTGAGGTCAGATTTGAACTCAGGAAGATGAGTTTTCCTGACTCCAGGCCCAGCACTCTATGCTCTATGACACCACCTAGCTGCCTCAGAGAGAGGAGTGCTCAGTCAATACAGCCTTCTCCCTGGCAGCTCCATAGCAGCCTGTCCTAGAAAGCCCATCTGCTGCCCTTGTGCCCCAGGCAACCTTCCACCCCAGTGTAAACATGCAGAAAAAGCTTCCCTTTGTCTGGGACAGGAAGTTGGCCTGATGGAAGCTGAGTCACAGGATTTATATCTGGAGGGAACTCTCAGAGGCTCACAAGATCACAGAATATGGGAATGGGAAGGAAACTCCGCTGTCATGCAGTCCAACCCCTATGCAAAAACAGTCCCCCTTACAATGTCCCTGACAAATGGTCATCCAATCTCTGAAGGAAGATGTTCAAAATGATTTACCCAAGGTCTCATGGCTAGGAAGTTGGAGAGCCCACTACGTCTCCAAGCAACCCATTTCACTCTGGGACAGCCCCAATTGTTAAGACTTTTTTTCAAGCCTAAATTACACTCTTCGTAATTGCCCCCTTCCCCCAACCCCACCCTCAATTGCACCTAGATCTGTCCTCCAGGGAAAACAGCAGCAATTGAGTCCTTCCACGTGGCTGCCTCCCAAATACCATCATGTCCTCATGAGACCGGAAATCTAGACTGATGGGAACCTCAGAGGCCATTCAGACCAATCCCCTCATTTTACAGAGGAGGAAATGAAGGCCCAAAGAGGGGAGGCTTTCCCAAGGTCACATAGGTAGTAAGTAAAGACCTGGAATTTGAACATAAGTCCTCCCTTAGGGTCCAAATCCAGTCCACTTCTCCCCTAGGTAGTAGTGCCTGAGACTACATTCAAATCCAGGGACATAGCACACTGCAGTAGAAATGGTAAGCATTTCTATGATGCCCTAAGGTTTACAGAACATTGTACTTATGTTAATTCATTTGATCCTCACTACAATCTTGGGAGGTCAGTGCTATTATTATTCCCATTATACAGATGAGGAAACTGAGCTCTAGAGAAGTCAAATAGCTTTCTGTAGATTACTCTGCTAGTGTGTGTCTAAGGCAGAGATTGAATGCTCAGGTCCAGACTGAGCATTCTATCCCCTGTGCCTCCTAGCTGCCTTAGGAATACCCCCTGGATTTGGAGTCAGAGGAACTGAGTTCAAATACTAACTCTGCCACAGATGAATCACATGACCTTGGGGAAGTCAATTCACCTCTGTAGACCTCAGTTTCCTTATATGTGAAATAAGCAGGCTGGACTAAATGATGTGGCACAGTAGAACTAGCTCTGGAATTTGAGGACCTGAGTTCATAGAATCATGTAGTTTTAGAACTGAAAGGGTCCTTAGAGGTTGTTGCTGGCCCAGAAAGATAAAGTGATTTGAGATCAGGAGTGTGTTGGTAAGTATTTAACAACCGGCTCTTGGGGGGTAGTATATTAGGACACATTTTTGAGCTTCATCTGCATTATTAATATTTTTTCCTATCACTTTCTTAAGTCTAGGCAATTAAAAAAAAAAAAACACCAATAAGTCAAGCTCTGATTTGTAGCATAAGCTAATTTCCAAGGTATCAGTTGACTCTTATGAGCCAGGAGGAGCTGACTCTAGCACATTCTAGCACATTCAGATCATACAATCATAGCTTTAAGGCAGGAAGGAACCTCAGAGGTTCCCGCCAACCCTCTTCATTTACAGATAAAGAAACCAAGGCACAGAGCAATGAACTAATTTGCCCAAAGTCACCCAGGAACTAAATGGCAGACTTAGGATTGGAACCCAGCTTCTCAGAGCCCAATTCCAGGGCTCTCACAGGTGATACCATTCTACCTATCCCTGGAACAGGCAGAACCCCTCTACCTGCCCCTGACACTTTCTCTCTGTGTGGCTGTGGCCAGGACTCCTTCCACTCTGATGCAAGGAGAGGGATGGCAGAGCCCTATCTACTCCTTATGATGGAGGGGGAACCTTGAGGCCACAGAATCCACACAAGCAGATTTTTTTTTCATATGTCTCAACTTCCTGGACTTGGGTGAAGAAAGCTGGATGATGAGAGACTGATGACATTTGTCCACGTGGGACTTATTTGTCTCCTGCAGCCTAAGCTGGTGTGAAGGCTGCAGGGCTTTCTTAGCTAAGCACAAAGGAGCTTTGATTGGCACCATTTGTTTGCTTAGAGAATCCTTTCTGGGGGCGAGAGGAAAAAGGAAAAGAGATGTCAAGATCTGTAGCCCTGGAGGGCCTCTTTGGCCTCACACCTTCTTCCTTGTTTTTTCTTTTCCACAGTGTGCAAAACTGAAAGGAGACTTGAATAAAGATGAGCTGGAAGCCAGAGAGAAAGAACTAAAATCATGCAAATCCGTGAGTTGACTCTCCTGCCCTAGAGTTGGCTTGTTGAATAGTAATGGTTCCATCAGTCAGTCAATAAGCATTTACTAAGCACCTACTATGTGTAGGCATTGAGCTAGTCTGTCAGCAAACATTTATTAAGTGCCTGCTATGTTCCATTGTGGTAGTCAATCAATAAACATTTATTAAACACTCCCTATGTGCCAAGCACTGTGGTAAGCATTGGGAATACAAAGAAAGGCAAAAGACTGCCCTCAAGGAGCTCACAGTCTAATGGAGGAGACAACGTGGAAATGACTATGTACAAACAAATTACATACGAGTATTAGAAATGTACAAATTGGAAGGGATCAACAGAGGGATGGCACTAGAGTTAAGAGGGATCAGGAAAGGCTTCTTGTAGAAGAAGGGATTTTAGTTGGGACTTGTAGGAAGCCAGGAGGTCAAGCTCATAGGATTTAATGCTGCATGTGACCTCTAGATTTATGTCAGTTGGAGGAAAAAAGCTAACTTGTGACTAGAGTGCTGGGTCAAGGGTCAGGAAGACCTGGGTTCAAATCTTGTCTCAGATATTGACTGTATGACCCTGGACAAGTCCCTTAACTGTAAAGTGGGAATGATATTAGCATCTACTTCACAACTGGAGAGTACCCAGAGGAGAGCAATTTGTATGACAAAGGGCCTTAAGACCCTGCCTTCTGAGAACAGGGTTGTTGGGGAACATGTGAGATTTTGTCTGTTAAACACTTGGCAAAGCCATACTTGAGGACCTAGAGGGCCACACGTGCCTTGAGGCCACAGGTTCCCCACCCCTGGGCTAGATGAATGTCAGCTGCACTTATCATTCTTCAAATCTGAAGGAAGTAGGAAATCATGGTTAGTTTGGTATTTTGATTAATTTCCATAGTTATTCTTCTGCTTAATTTAATTTAACAAATAATTATTAATATTTGCTAGTATTAATAGCACCTACTATACACAGGACTATAGGGTCAGCTCTAGGAATATAGAAATGAAAGATGACCATTCAATTTTACAAGCATCAGTCAAGGCCCTGCTATGGACCTCTGGGGTCTAGGCTGGGATCTGGGAGTAGATAATGAGACAAGACTGAACATGTACTCCAGATGGGGTCTGACCCAAAGAGGCACTGAAGAGGTTATCACTTGTTTATTCATGGAAGTCATGCCTCTCTCTCAAGACAATACCCCAAGATCTTATGAGCTCAGAGTGCTGGAGTCCTTGGACTTGTTTTAAAAAAAAAATTGATAATTGCCTTTCAGTATAGCTGGTTTCCTTTGTAACCCTACATGTTCTCTTCTCTGCATTTAAAAAAGTGATTCTGAGAAGAGGTCCATAGGCTTCACCAGACACTGCATTTAGGGGTCCAAGACACAATAAAAATGTTAAGACTCTCTGAATCATTAGCTTTTTGGGCTTCTATATCATCTTGTCTCACACCAGGATCTCCAAATCTCTTTCAGACAACCCACTGTAGAGTCATGCCTTCCCCACCTCATATGTGCTAAGTCAATTTTGAGGAACCAAGAATATTATTTTGCAATTATTCCTATGACATTTCATATGATTAAATTCAGCCCAAGTTTATAGTTTGGCAAGATCATTTCAGATCCTGACTCTGTCAAGCAAAGTACTGACTCTCCCTCCCAGTTCTGTGTCACCTATATGTTCAATAAGAATTCTCTCCATGCCTTTATCCAAGTCATTGATGGATAGTTACATGATAGCTATATGATTCTGGGCAAGTCCCTTAATCATTACGGCTCTCAGTTTCCTCATCTGTAACGTGAAGGCTTTGGATACGATGGTCTGTAAGATTACCTCTAACTCTATGATCTTATAATCCTATGTTAAATGGTGCTAGGTTAAGTGTAACTCCCTGAAGCTTGCCTCCAGAGACCACCTTCCAACATTAAATCATTAAAGACTACTCTTTGAGTGTAGCCATTCATCCAGTTTCCAATCTGACTAACTGTATAATCATAAAGCCCATAGCTCTGTATCTTGGGTAGGGGCAAAGGAATGAGTGAGAGGAAAGAACAAGCATTTATTAAGCACCTATTGTGGACCAGAGTCTGTACTAAACAATTCACAAATATTATCTCATTTTATCCTCATAATAACCCCAGAAAGTAGGTGGTATTTCACAAGGTGGGAATTATAAATCCTACTTTACAGCTGAAGAAACTGAGGCAGAAAGAAATTAAGTGAGTTGTCCAGTGTCATACAGCTAGGTAAGTGTCTGAAGTGGGACTTGAACTCAGATCTTCCTTACTCCAGGCACAACATTCTATCCACTGTGCCACCTAGCTGCTTAGGATTAAGCTATCCTTCGGCACCAGAATAGCAACAGAGACTTTGTAAAAATTCTTCTTCTAGCTGATCCTCATATGGGCTTGATCTCAAGTGCCCTCACTATTCTACTCATCCTCCTCTACACACTCATCAGCTTAGCAATAACCCTTCTAAACTGTGATATCCAGTATTGAACTCAGTATTCAGGATGTGGTGTCACTAGGGCAAAAGACAATGAAACTAGAATCCCCCATGTTTTAGAAACCATATTTTCATTAATTCAGTCCAAGACTCTGTTGTGGTCTCCCTCATCAAATTATTAACTCATATGGAGATTATGGTCCACTGAACCACCCTGGTCTTTTTCATGCAAACCTATATCTAGTTAGGCTTCCTCCATCTTGCTCTTGAGAAGTTGGCTTTTTAAACACAGGCATAAGATTTTACCTTTACCTCTATTAAATTCCATTTTTATTTGATTGAGCTCATAATTCCATTCTCTAAAAATCTTTTGGATCTCCATCCTGTCAAGTAAAATAATTCTTCTTCCCAGTTTCTTGTCATTGGCAGACTCAATTTCCTCATCCAAGTCACAGATTAAAATGTTGATGAGAACAGGTCCTAAGACACCATCTGGGATAAACTCTTCTGCTTGCACTCTAGAAATCTGTTTGAGAGGCTGTTTCATTCAGCTGAAAGCACGACTCCTAAAGTTGCGTAGCTTATTCTTCCCATCAATAGGACATAAGCCAACAGGGAGAGGGGAAAAAAAATCTATGCATGAGCAGGGCGAAAAAAACCCCCAAACTCTTTCATGCCTTGAAAAATTGAAAGACAAGAAGTTCTGTGGAAAGAGCCCTGAATTTGGCATTCCAGAGAATCTGGGCTCCAGTCCTACTTCAGTCTCTTATTACCTGGGGCATGTTAGGCAAGTCATTTCATTTCTTAGGGCCTCAGTTTCCCTAACTGTAAAATGAGGAGGGAACTAGATTAGATGACCTCTGAGGCTCATTTCAGTTCTGAATTTGGGGTCCTGTGAATTCACAGCTTGTGGTAATTCCCAGCCTCAAGAGAAGAATTGAACCTATTAATCATAAGATCAATAGAGTTTAGAATTGGAAGGTGGAAGGTATCAACCAGATTTGGAGGCAGATAATCAAGGTTGGAACCCTGGTTCTGACATTTACTGTCTTTGTGATATTGGGCAAGACAATTCCCTAGACCTCAGTTTCCTCATCTGTAAAATGGAAATAATAACAGCATCTGCCTCCTAGAGTTGGTGTGAAGCTCAAATGAGATAATAATTATAAGTGCTTAGCACAATGCTGGGAACATAGTAAGTGCTATCTAAATTTTTTTTTCAGTCTTTTTTCTGTTGTGTCTGACTCTTTGTGACCCTGTTTGGGGTTTTCTTGGCAAAGACACTTAAGTGGTTTGCCATTTCCTTCTTCAACTCATTGTGCAAATGAGGAAACTGAAGCAAACAGGGTTAAGTGACTGATGATGATGATGATGATGAAATGACTTTCCCATGAACAGCTCCCAAATGTCAGAACTGGAATTTGAAGCCAGGTCTTCTGGACTCCAGGCCCAATGCCCTTTCCACTGCACTGAGCCTCCTTCTTTGCTTTGAACATTGCAAAACATCAACCACCGTGAGATGACTTTGCTATCATCATGACTTCAATAAAACTTTTGGTCTTGAAATGAGGTAATGCAAGAAGACTGACTTTCTCCAGTCATGCCCAAGGTGACATATTACATGGGCTCAGACTGCACAATGCCTTCATGTTGCAAGCAGGAGGACACTTTTGCATTGTATGAGGTCAAACTTGAAGATGATTTTGTGTTTGCTTGGGTCAAGTCAACAAGCACTTCGTAAATGTTCACTAAATGCCAGGCAGTATGCTAAGCAGTGGGGATACAAATGCAAGCAGGAAGAAAGTCCCTGCCCTCAAGGAGTTTCCATTCTAATGGAAGAAGACAATACTTAAAAGGAAGAGGAGGAGGAGAAGTGGAGTGAACGCAAAGTGTTTTCTGGTATCAAACTGGAAGGTGATTTCATCTTTATGGGATCAAATAGGAGGATATTTTCTGTGTTGCATAGGGTTAAATTTGAAGATTTTTTTTTGTGTTGTACAGAGACAAACTGGAAGACAGGGGTGCTTCCCTTCACTTTCCATTTTCTCATCTCTTTCAGTACATCAGAGACCTGGAGCAGCAAATGAAAGTCCTGGGGGAGCAGCTCCGAAAGAGTTGCAATGAGCAAAGCCTCATCTCCAAGACGCTAAAAGAAAAGAACAAGGTATCTCCTTTCTCCCTTCACTCCATGGAAGCCAAGCTGCCCTCCCCTCTCACCTCATGCCCTCTGCCCAGAATGCAAGGGAGCTGGGGATACAGGCTCCATCGCTAACTCCCCCAGCAGCTCCCTTGTCTGTTGACTAGACTGAGTCTCTCAACCTGTCAGATGGAGGCCATTAAGATGGCCCCTGGCCTGTGCTAGAGTAAAGTAGGGGTGGAAAAATCCAAGGCCAGGGGATGGTTTGGAAACAGGGGGTCTTTGTAGTCAAGAACTATTGCTGGCTTCAGTTGTTCCCCCACGACTGCAGCCCTCTGGGTTGGTTTCATCTTAGCCTGGGACTGATTCCCTGTTTGGATCTGGACCCGCCATTATGGGAAAACTCTTGTGTCTTACTTTCATCACCTGGACCTCTTAGACCCACAGTATAGTATGGTATGATATGGTATGGTATGAGTAGGATTGGGCATGACATGGTAGAGTATGGTATGGTAATCTAGAATATTATGATATATGGGCAGCAAGGTGGTGAAGTGGATAGAGTGCTAGGCCTGGAGTCAGGAAGACTCCTCTTTGTGAGTTTAAGTCTGGCCTCAGACACTTACTGGCTGTGTGATCCTAGGCAAGTCATTTAACCCTGTTTGCCTCAGTTTCTTCATCTGTAAAATGAGCTGAAGAAGGAAATGGCAAACCCCTCCAGTATCTTTGCCAAGAAAACCCTAAATGGGGTCACAGAGAGTCAGACATGACTGAAAATGAATGAACAACAACAACATATGATATAGCACGATATAGTTATGGTATGATATAGTATATATGGTACAGTATAGTTATAGTATAGTATATGTGGTATAGCACAGTACAATTTAATATAATAACATACTTAAAAATTTCTTGAAAATTTCTCTTAAGAATCTTGCCAAACTTACTATGAATTATCCAGCCTTCACAATATCTCCTCCATATAGACATAAAAATATCATCCTCTATAAAATTTGGGGTAGCTCTGCTTAATCTCTAGTACCCTCCTAGTTCTAACAACTATGTTCTAAATTTCCTTCTAGGTCTAATGTTCTGTGTCTGAAATTCCGTCTCAGCTCAAATGTTCTATGTTCTAAAGCCCTCCCAGTTCTGACATTCTGGGTCCTCTAGTCCTTTTCATCTCTCACCTTCTGTTTTCTAAAATTCCTTCCAGCTCTACCCATCTACATTCTAAGGTCATTCCAACTCTGACATCCTAGCCTATGTTCCAGTGTTTCTTCTAGCTGTAATATTCTGCAAAGAGGACAGACTCTGGAGTCAGAGGACCGAGGTTCAATGCCCACCTCTGATGCCAACTACCTGTGTGACCTTAGACAGGTCCCTTCATTTCCTTGAGCCTCATTTCCACACCTGTAAAATGGGGAACTTGGCTTCTGAGGTCCCTTTTTGGCTCTCAATTCCAGAAGCCTATGATCTTTCTTTGCAGCTCTGACATTCTGATATTCTACATTCTAATACTTCTGCTGCTTCTAACTCCTGTGTTCTAAGTTCCCTTCAAGCACTAATGCTCTTTAAATCTGTCATTCTGTAATTTCAAGGTATGCCTCATCATTCTCCCCTTTCTGAGATCCAAAGAGGTTCAGTGAATTCACAAAGGAAGTCAGTTGCCAAGCTAGGCACCAAATTAAGGAAAAAAATTTTGTTGATCTTTAGAGCAAGAGTGTGAGGTATTATGTGTAAAAATCATTCCATAGCAAGTGTCCTCTATTCAAGCTGCAAAAATAATAATAAAGCTAGCTGGGAACCTCATACTTTTTTGTGCTAGTCAATGCCCAGTGAGACTTCATGGCGTAGTAGATAGTCAAGTCAACCAGAGCGTATTAGCACCTACTGTGTGCCAAGGATACAAAAAGAGGCAAAAGACAGTCATGTTCTCAAGAAGCCCACAATCTAATGGGAGAGACAACATGCAAACAACTATGTACAAATAAGATATATACAAAATATATTGGAAATATAATCTCAGAGAGGATAGATGATCTTGGAAGGAAGGCACTAGAATTAAGGGGGACTGAGAAAGGCTTCTTATGGAAGCTAAGACTGTAGCTGAGGTTTATTAAAGGAAGTCAAGGAAGCTTGGAGACAGAGTGAAGAGGGATAGAGATCTAGCCTCAGTCAAATTGTCCTGAATTCAAGTCATACCTTGGATGTATACCAGCTATGTGACCCTGGGCAAGTTACTTAATTTGTCAATGCTCCAAAGCAATCTCTAATACTGTAAGTTGAAGAATACTTGACTAAGTCAAAGAATAATTTCTGATTTGCATTAGTAGAGGGTGGTTCCTTATTAGAATTCCAGACTACCATGAAATCATAGTTATGTATCAAAATAAATTAATAAAATCCTCATAGGACTCAGGTACACAAATCTTTGGTGATTTGTGAATTTAAAAGATAACGAGCCAGATTCTAGGAGGGTAAAAGTTTGAGGAATAGCGCAGGACTTGGGCTGTAGCTCCAGCTCTGCCACTGACTTACTGTGTCACCACGGGCAACTTACTGAACCTCTCTGGGCCTCAGTTTCCCCACTTTTAAGCTGATTGACCCCAGTGTGTTGTGATGAAAAGATCACTAGATTTGAAATCAGAGGACCTGATTTTGGTGAACTAATTTCCTTTCATGGATCTCCTCTGTTTTCCTATACTTACTTAGAGTGAGAGGGTTGAACTAGCAATTGTCTACAGGCTCTCCATGCTGTAATGGATGCCCTTCCAAAGGTTCCGTGGTAGGATATACTGTCCAGAAATAGCTGCATGGACCAGAGTATGACCAGCAGAGGGCAGCATCGCATGCTCCCATAGAACACCATTAGCAAGAAGCATTGGGAACCATTTATTTCAGACTAATGATACGGCTGCTCCAATCTGAGCCTTCTGTGTAGCTCATGAGATGGGAGATAATTGAAAACCAAACATTTGAATGTTAAAAGCCTGCCTTGCTGCCTGGATTGTTTTAGAAGTCGTATGTTCTTAGAAATCTAAGAGCACAGGACTTGGTGGAGGTGGGAAGAGGGAAGGAAACTAGGGTTCAAGTCCAAGCTTCACCTTTCCACAAGCTGGAGTGACCTTAAGTCATGGTACCCCTGTGGGCTTCAGTTTCTTTCCCTGTAAAATGGACCACCTGCCCCACAATGGCCACCACTGGGAGAAAAGACCTCCTTAAACCATGATAGAAATAGGGCCTGGTGGAAACAATGCTCAGCTTACATCAGTTTAGTAAATCATCCAGAATGAAAGCATTGTTAATGATTACCCCAAAGAGGGAATGTTGGGAAGGGGAAGGGCAAGGTCCATTGCCTGGCCCTATTTCTAAAAGGTCATGTTTGTAGGCAACAAAGAAGGAGAGGCTGGGCAAGTTGATAAAATTCCCTGGGCTTTGGTTTCCTTGTCTTTAAAATGAGAAGGGGTCAAACTCAGTGACCTTGGTGTAGTGAGATGGAAAGGGACCTGGGTTTGGAATCAGAGCACTGGGATCTATGAGTCGATCTCTGGCACTTTCTTCCTGTGTGACATTGGGGAAGTCAGTTCCTTTCTCTGGGTCTTAGTTTCCCCATACGTAAAATGAAGCATATGCATCCTTATCTGTGTATATTCACCCATGACCCAGAGAACCTGAGTATTAGAACATCCTTTCATCGTTCCAGGCTGAAGAGAAGCTGCAGGAAGATTCCAGGAAGAAATTAATTCAGCTTCAAGAGATGGGGTACAGAGAGCGCCTCATTAAAGACAATTTGGACAAAACAGTGTGTCAGGTAGGGAGGGGCCAGGGTACCAGGCATTCACCTGGCGGTGTTAAGTATTGACATTTTTCTGAATATAGACATGCTACAGAACAGCTGCTGAAAAACATTTCTGTGAGAAAGAACAGACCGAAATGAATCATAGATGAGTCATAGCTGAATCATGGAATATCAGAACAAAAAAGCCTTCAGAACAGAGAATGTTAGACCTGGGAGGGAGCTTGGAACACAGAATGTTAGAGCGGTCCAAGTGCAAAATAGTGTCATACTTGGGATCAGAGGACCTGGGTTCAAATCTCTCAAACCTGCATGAATCACTTAGCTTCCCTGATCCTTGATTTTCTCATCTGTAAAATGAGGGGGTTGGATTAAATGACATCTAACTAAAGTTGCTTCCAACTCTATTGACAATGTTGGTGCTGGGAGGACCTTTGAATATAGGATGTCAGAGTTGGGAGGGACCTTAGAACATAGGATGTCAGAGTTGGGAGGGACCTTAGAACACAGAAAGTCAGAGCTGGAAGAGCCCTTAAAACATAGAATGTCAGAGCTGGGAGGGCCCTTAGAACACAAAATGTCAAAGTTGGGAGGACCTTTAGAACAGGAATCTCAGAGTTAGAAGAAATCTTAGAACATAGAATGTTAGGTTGTAAGGAACTTTAGAGATCATGAAGTCTATCCCCATCCCATTTCACCTATAACCCATGGCTTAGGGTTTCTCTAAGATTTGGGGTTTACAACTAATTAAAAAGAGTAATTTTCTCTTTTGTTTTGTTACTCTCCATATGGAGTTACTCCTGAAAAATCTCTAAATATAGCTCATGTCTACGTTTCCATAAATGTGAATAAACAGAGTTCCCAGATCCTATATAAGCACTCAAGGTAACAAATGCATATGTGTAGAGGATAATATTTCATCCTTCAGGGGAAAAATTGCATACCATCCAAAGGATATAACCTATAAACAGGTACAAAAAATACACAAGGTACTCAGAAGTAGTCCATAAACCTCCCCCCCATAAAGGAACAGAACTTGAACTCATCATGAGTGCAAACCCCAGAGATTGTCCCTTGTTCCTTTAGAGTCCCCCACGGTCTCTCCCAGATTCATAGTGCTACTACATGGTCCAGAAGACAAACATGAGTTGAAACTGTTGAGCAAATAGCCTCCACCTCATCCCTTTCTAGTAAAAGCAGGCACAGTTCAGGCTAACATTAATTTCTTAGTTTTAGCCTGATATTCAGTGTGTTGCTATATAAGGCCTTCATTTCAGAAGAGACCCTACTAAGGCCTCAGCTTCTGGGTGCTGAGGGCAGTAAATGGACTGTTCCAAAAGAAACTCTAAGCTATCTTGAGTGTCTAGGCACTGCTGGGAAGTCTTCTCTGAAAGACAAACCAAGTTATTTCAAATTCTCTGCCTCTGCACACCTATGACTGAGGAGGCATTTGCATTTCCAGAAACTGGAAGCTAAGTGGTTGTGCCACTTAGTGTGAGATTTCTCCTGGCCATGTCTCACTTCCTGACATCAGATATAATTACAATCATAATCATAATAACCAGCATTTATATCATGTCTGGTATGTGCCGGGCATTGTGATAAGTGCTTTACAATTATTATCCTATTTGGTCCTCACAACAACCCTGGGAGGTAGGTGCTATTATCATCATTTACAGATGAGGAAACTGAAGGAAACAGAGGTTAAGTGACTTGCCTAGGATCACACAGCTATTAAGTATCTGAGGCTAGATTTGAACTCAGGTCTTCCTGACTCCAGATCCAAGACTATTCACTGAGCCACCTACCTGCCCCTGTATCTTAGGATGAGGGTCCAGAATGGAAGTAAGTAGTTCAGCCAAATCTAAAGGGACCTAAACACCAATTTATTCTTCTTCCATGACCAGTGTCTTAGAATTATAAGAGGTTCAGTTCTCAAGAAACCTGAGTAAATCGAGGTCCTCTAAGTCTTCTCAGACTTAAACTTCTGAGGAGCCAAGGCTGTAGTGCTTGGTTGGAGATTCTAAGCCCTTTGGTGCTTTGGACAGCAAATGGCCAGCTCTGAAGGGGACTCAAAACTGTTTCAGATTCCCAAGCCTCCGAACACCTAGGGGACAGGAAGGGGCAGTGAGGGGCTTTGCTTCCAGGGTTCCAGAAGTCAAGAACTGAGTGCCTAACCAAGAATGGCCTTATTCTCTGCCATCTTGGGATGATGCTTCAGAGTGGTTGAGGAATGTCAGTTCAGTCCCAAAGAACCTAATCACCCTAGGGTGGCCCTAGGCCACCAGAGTCTAGGAACCTTAGAAGATCTCAGCACTCTTGGAGTTGATGTCAATGATGGCCAACATTAACTTCTTGCTCAGTCATCAAAGGATCCTAAAGGTTGGGTGCCTCCTACCATTAGCTCTTGAAAGTCCTGTGCTTAGGCAAATGCCCAGTTCTCATTACTCTTACTCCATGCTGAGGTGAAATTGTGCTCCTTCCCCTATCTCTTCTGGTCCTCTCATCCCTACCCACCTCAGTCTTACTTGTCCCCAATCCTACAGCCCTCTAGACTCTCCTCCATTTTACTCCACCCTTGGGAATCCTCACTCTACTGTTGATAAACTCTCTTTGGTCCTAGATCATGCCACTTCTCTTTTTCTAATCTCTTAAGCTATTGAGATCAAATGAGATAAACTTAAGATCAAATAAATAAATATTTATAAAATCCTTAGCATAGTGCCTGGCACATGGTAGGTGCTTAACAAATTGTTTTTTTAAAATTGAAATCTTGGTTTTCCCCAAAAGATGTTGAATCCCTGATCACCCTCTTAAGATCAAGTGTTTCTTGAAAGTGTCATGGTCCCCAAAGCACTACGCCAGGAATTGGGTTGTTTCCTAATGCTTCATCTATTTCCTCCACTGGTCCATATAATCTGTAGCAGTGGTATCGAACTAAAAAAGAAACAGAGGCCACTAAACCATAAAAAGCAACCCTGTGAACCATATATTGACTTAGAAAACCACTTATTAACCTTATCTATGTTTTATGGTATCCTTATTTATTTTGCTGAATATTTCTCAATTGCATTTTAATCTAGTTTGGACAACATTTGAGAATTGTGCAGGTCATATGCAGGTTATTGTTTGACCTCTCTGGTCAGCAATATATTCCTATAGCAATATGGCTTTTGCCTCTCAGTCACTCAGGTAGCGTTTATTAAGTACCAGCTATGTGCCAGATACTGTGCTACACATTGGGGATATGAAGAAAGGCAAAAACAAACAAACAAACAAAAAACCAGTCCCTGCTCTCAAGAAGCTCACATGCAAACAACTAATTACAAACAAGATATATACAGTGTAAATGGGGGGGGGTAGTCTCAGAGAGAAGGCACTAAGAGTAAGGAGGGCTGGGAAAGGTTTCCTGAAGAAGCTGGGATTTGAGCTGAGACTGGAAGAAGCCAGGAGGTGGAGATGAGAAGGGAGAGGATTCCAGGACTGGAGGATGGCCAGGGAAGATACCTGGAGTCAGGAGATGGAGCGTTTTATGCAAAGAATGGCAAAGAGGTCAGCATCACTTGGAGCATGGTGTATACGGAAGGAAGTAAGGTGTAAGAAGGCTGCAAAGGTTGGAAGGGGCCATGTTATGAGAGCTATAAAAGCCAAACAGAGATTAACGATCTGATTATTTGATCATGAATCAGTTATCAGTATATATATATGTATATTATATATATATGTATATATATATATGTCAGTATCATATATATTGATCATGATTATTTGATCATGGTGGTAATAAGGAGCCCCTGAAGTTTATTGAATGGGAGTTAGAAGATCTGATTGACATTTTTGTTGTTGTTCAGTCATTTCAGTTGTTTCAGATTCTCTGTGACCCCTTTTGGTTTTTTAGTTGTTTTTTCTGTGTTTTTTTTTGTTTTGTTTTGTTTTGTTTTGTTTTGGTAAAGATACCAGAGTGCTTTGCCATTTCCTTCTCCAGCTCATTTTAACAGATGAGGAAACTGAGGCAAACAATTTACCCAGGGTCACACAGCTAGTAAGTATCTGAAGGCAGATTTGAACTCAGATCTTCCTGACTCCAGGCCCAGCACTCTATCCACCTGGCTGCCTTAAGGCATACATTTTAGTAAAATCAATTTGACAGCTGAATGGAGGATGGACTGGAGTGGGGAGAGATAGGAGGCAGGCAGACCCACCTGCAGGCTATTATAGTAATCTAGGCATGAGATGATATCTACACCAGGGGGAGAAGTGTCAGAGGAGAGAAGGGAAAGTATTGAGAGACGTAGTGAAGGTGATGTCAACAGGCCTTGGCAACAATTGGTTGTGTTGATCTTCACCCAGATGTTCTTGATCATGCTTCCTCATCTTTAGCTACAGGATTTCCTCAAGTGAACATACCTTCTTACTATGCAATTATATTCTGCTCTCCCTCTCCACATTTTTGCTTTTACCTGTCCTTTTTTTCCAGTCAGGTAGACATGACTGAAATGACTCAACAACAAAAATGTCCTTCCAGATTGATATTCCACACGTGGATCCCCCCATCTGCCATCAAGCTTCAGTGATACCGAATTAAGACTTTTAGCTCACCTTACTAGTCGTATTTGGTGCATTTGTTGATGAATATATGCATATACACATACATATGTATACATACACACATACACATATTTTCATATATGTGAGGCTGTGAATTTTATTACTGGTTCTTTTCTTAGATTTTCGGTTCCTTTGCATTACTAGACCTCTCTCGTTATTCTTCTTCCCATATTCTACACATCCTTTATTTCATCTTGCTTGGCAGGCAACCTTTCTTTTCACACTAAACTACTTTTGGTTACATTTATAAGGCTCTAAGGCATAGAAGTTTTTACTCAACCATTTTAGATATGCCACATTTTTAGCCAAGAGCCCACTAGTTTATTAAATCACAGTACAGAAATCTGAATCCTGTCCTCAGGTGTTCACTTAAGCACTTAAGCAGCTGTTCACTTCAGTTCAGTAAGAGGTAAACCAACTGGGTAACTAGGAGAAGGAGAGGTATTTGTTAGTCTGGGACAGGAATCAGGCTGAGAGATACACACATTGGGGGTAAGTTTCTTTGACCATCCTCCCTCATGGGTGAATCACTCGTGCCCTGGTGAGGTTTTAAAGGTATAAGCAGCAGAAACTGGACAAATAGGACAACTGTCTTGGGCTTTGTGTTATAACTCCTGTCTTAATTAATCAGGTTATTTAAGCAAGTCTTTTTCCTGAAGACTCTGCCATGTGAATGGCTGTAGTTCTCACTGGAGATAAAATGTTATAGGAAGAAACAGTACTACCCCCATTTTACAGTTGGGGAAACTGAGGGTCATACTTGCCCAGGCTCACATAGCCAGTGAGTGTCAGAACCGGAATTCAGCTTCAGGCCCCCTGGTTTAAAGGCCAGTGCCCTTTCAGATGGTGTCTGTCTATAAAATGCCTTTCAACTTTGAATCATGTGACCCCTCCCCCTCACTCCCACCCCCATCCTAAACACTGAAGCAGCACGGTAATGCCTGACAACTCACACAAATGAGTGGCTCCAGGCCTCCATGCTCATTACCCATCTCACTATAGCTTATAGCTTCGGCTCTTAGCTGTCAAGGTCATGGGCACCTCCAGTGGGTAATTGACTAGAAGACCCATTCACAGCCATTGTTCCTGTCTTAGAATACGTCTGGCAGTCACGTGGGTCAATTAAGTAAGGCAGAAGGGCCTCCCTGTCAATTAAGGCCAAGCTTTCTGTTTTCTTCTGTGGTCCCCGCCCTCTCACCGGGGGCAGCCTAAGATTTTCTTAACGAGGCCACTGCCCCAGGCTCGCGCAAAGGGAGATAGCAGATTGTGGACAGCTGACTGTCTCTCCCCTGATGGTCACTCTTTCTGCTTCAGCTGGAACATTTCCGAAGTCAAATCATCGAAGTCGTCTATGGCCGAGGGAAATCTCCTCAGTCCAGGATCGTCACCAATCAGCAGGTGAGTCCCGCTTCTGATGGCAGGTCCCTCACTGCCCGTCAAGCACGAGTGACTTCGGATCCCATCCTGAGAACGTATGTCCCTGTTTGTTCGGCTGGCACATCATTTTCTCCCTGTAGCTACAACAGAAAGATTTGTTTTGATTTTGTGGGATTTCTGGTATTGAAGCAACAGCCTGAATGTTCTCACAACATTTCCATAAAATACTCATCCAATTTCTTGGAGACCAGGTGTCAATCTCATGTGATTCACCTAAGTAATTTTCCACCAAGGAGACTCCTTGGTACAAGATTTTTTAAAGGAGAGAAGAGGGGAGGGGAGAGGGGAGAGGAGGAAGTCCCAGATCTTTTATTTCATTAGGATAGGAAACTTCCACTGTGAAAATTCCCTTTACTGGTTCAGATGGGTATTTGAAACTTACAGGGTTTTTTCTTTCTTTCATTTATTTAGTATTTTATTTTTCCACAATTACATGTAAAAACAAGTTTTAACATTTGTTTTTAAAATTTTGAGTTCCAAATTCTCTCCCTCCCTCCCCACCCCCCTCATTGAGAAGACAAGCAACAGGTTATACTCATGTAGTCACGAAAAACCTATCTCCATATTAGTCACATGAAATTTACGGTCTTTACTTTTTCTGTATTAAGGACTCCTTGAACAGTCCAGTAAAACTGATGGACCCTTTCTCAGAACATTCTCAAATGCTTAACATAAAATATATAGATTTATCAAGGAAATCAATTAAACTGAAATACAGTTATCAAATTTATTTTTTAAAAGTTCATGGGCCTCAAGTTAAGAATCCAAGTTTTAGAGAGTTAACTGCCACAGAGAGGTTAGGTGACTTGTCTAGGGTCACGTAGCTTGACAATTTGGATTTGAACATAGGTTTTCTTAACTTGGAAGCCTTCAAAAGACTGTATCTCTTGATAAGAGAAGCTTCAACCAGACCTTCTGGTCTCCTCACTTATTTCATCCTTGGGATATGTGGTATAGCTGGTTGACCTGGATTCTGGCTGTTAGTTGTAACAGCTCTTGTTCGGTCCAATTCTCCTGTTCCATCTCTGTAGGTGGATGGCATAACCTCCTCTCCTAACAGTTTAAGCAAGAAAATTCCCCACACTCAGCTCTGTCCAGAGGATTGGGCCACAGGGTAGAGGTGCTGTATTTCCCTTTGCATGCATGGATTCCATTTGCTGGCCGGCCACTGATCATACTCATGCTCTATCCTATCATTGAATTTTGTGGCTTAAATGACCATCTTACTAACTTTCTGTGATAAGGCAGAACCTTTAGAGGTCAAGCATATGGCAGTAAGCCTTCGTCAGTCTAGAAATATCCTGGCATTATTGCAGGAGCCTAGATGCTTCAGCCAGATGTTATCGATTTGGAGTCTGAGGATCTGGGTTCTGACTCTCAGGCTTTCCACTTACTCTCTGTGTGACTTTGGGCAGCTCACTTATCAGCTCTGGGCCTCAGTTTCCTTCCCTGCAAAAATGAAGTGATTGAACTAGTCAGTCAGTCAAATAGCATTCAAGCATGGTCTCTTATGTGCCAAGCACTGAGTCAGATTAGAGGATTCTAATCCCTCACTGATCTACATGATCGGTGATTTAGAATCTCCTCCAAACCCCAACCCCAACAGCCCTATTGCCTGCCTCAGTTTCTTCATCTGTAAAATGAGCTGGAGAAGGGAATAGCAAACCACTCCAGTATCTCTGCCAAGAAAATCCCAAATGGGGTCATGAAGAGTCGAACAAGATTGAAAAATGAACTGATCCAAAAGCAGCCTTGTTTCCAAAGGACCCGTGGTGATCAGTGTCTCTTGTTGGAGAGATGGTGGGTTAATGTGTAGCATCTGCAGAATGTTGCATACACTGTCAGATGTTGTCATTCTGATAACCCCCCACCTTTGCAGTGAGAGAAGGGAGATACCGGTCATTATCAGTCCTCTGGAATCAAGGTTAGTCTTGACATTCAGTCTCAATTCTGGTGTCATTTCATGTGGCTTCCCCAATACTATCTCTTATCAGGATGGCTGATATTGATAAATCATATTTCTACAATGTTATAAATCTGCCCGGTAGCCTCCTCACATTAACTCCATGAAGTAGGTAGTAGAAGAATTATTCCTGTTTTTCCAAATGAGGAAACAGGCTCAGAAAGATTATGGGACTTCAAAAGCATCATGTCCAACCCCCTTATTTTACAAAGGAGGAAAAAGAAGCCCAAGAAGGCTCTTGCAATCCTAGATTTAGAACTGGAAGGGAACTTGGAGGCCATCTAAGCCAACTCCTACATTTTACAGAAGAGGAACTTGATCCCAAGGAAGGTAAAGTGACTCATCTAAGGTAACACAGGTAGCATCAGAGGTAGTGGTCAAACACAATCAAAGATTCAGAATAGGAAGGAACCTGCCCCACAATTTCACTGATGAGCAAACTGAGGCCTAGTGAGGCCATGTAAGTGACCCAAATTCATGCAACTAATAAGCACCAGAGCCAGGATGTGAACCCGGGTCCTTTCAGCCCCCATCTAGAGCTCTTTCCACTATATACACTACCTTTCAACAGATAACTCATTTGGCATTTCTTTAAAGTTTACAAGACACTTTCACAACTAAGTTCCTAGGACGGAGATAGTGCAAATATTTTATTATCCCTATTTTACAGAGATAGGAACTAAGACTTCAAAAGGCAAAGAGACTTGCCCATGACTACACACTTTAATTAATCAGTCGGAGAGCCCAGTCTATGATTTCTCCAGTGATGAGTCATGAATCCAAGTCTTCGGACTGAAGTTACCTTTCTCCCAGCATTCCCCAGTTTTCACACTTGCCCTCACACCTCTCTCAGAATTGCTCCCACTTGACCCATTTTTTGGTGGGTGTTTGTTCTTCCCTATGACCAGCTGGTAGAGACGATCTCCCATGTCATCGAGGACAACTTCAACTTGCAGCAGAAAAAAATCGTCGCGAAGAAGAGCAGCTGGTCCACCGACCCCAGCAAGGAGGAGCTCCTGGTCCAAATGGACAAGCTGAAGGCCTTCTTGGAAGACTGCCAGGTCACTTGTGCCCTTTAGTAAATGCCAAGTTAGTTTAGTTTTTGCTCTTCTTGTTTTGAAAATCATCCTGCTCTAAAGTAAGAGGGGTTTATGGAACAGATTGGGAAGTTCTTATATTGGTTTATTGCCCATAGGACCATTGAAAATATCAGATCTGGGAGGACCCTTAGAACAGAGAGTGTCAGAGCTAGGAGAGATCTTAGAACACAGAATGTCAGAACTGAAAGGACCCTTAGAACACAGAATGTTAGAGCTGGGAGGGCCCTTAGAACACAGAATGTCAGAGCTGGGAGAGATCTTAGAACAGAATGTCAGAGTTGGGAGGGATCATAGAACACAGAATGTCAGAGCAGAGAGGGCCCTTAGAACACAGAATGTCAGAGCTTGGAGGGGCTTTAGAATACAGAATGTCAGAACTGGAAAGGACCTTAGAACACAGAATATCAGAGCTGAGAGGGAGCTTAGAAAAAAGGACATCAGGAAAAGGTAGGCAACAAGCATTTATTTAGCACCAGCTATGTACCAGGTACTATGTTAATTGCTTAAACAAATATTATCTCATTTGATCCTCACAACAACCTTGCAAGGTAAAGGATGTTATTATCCTCATGTTATAGTTGAGGAAATTGAGGCAAACAGAGGTAAAGTGATTTGCCCAGGGTCACACAATTAGTATGTGTCTGAGGCTGTATTTGAACTCAGGTCTTCCTGACTCCAGTTTTAGCACTCTGTGCACTGTGCCACCTCTATCAGAATTGAAATAGCAACAATAATAATAATCACAACAAAAGCAGCTACTGACATTGATACAGCATTTTAAGGTGTACAAAGGCCTTTGCATAGATCTATAGTCTTCCCCAACACCTTCCTTTCCCAGAAAAGGAAACTGAAGTCCAGAGAGGGGAAGTTATTTGCAAAGTCATAGAGTAAGTAACAAAGCCAATAATTATGCCCAGACCTTCTAACTCTCAATCCAGTGTTCTTAACACTATACCACATTGTACGTGTTTGAGGCCAATCGCCTAGTCAGGCCTAACCTCACCCTGTCATATCAGCCTGTTCTCCACCCCAGCAGCTTCCATTTCTGCCCCCTACTCCTACCCCACCTCCAAGTCCCACCCTTGCAAAAGCTCAACGTACTCCCTTGAGCTAACTACCTCTGGTAACATGGCACTCAAACAACTCTTTCCCCCAGAAACAGTTAACAACTTATCAAGCAAAGTGGTAAGAGCAGAAAAGGATAAGACTTGGAATCAGGTTCATAGTCCTGTGATGACCTATGTGCCCTTCACTGGGTTTCTTCCTCTGTAAAGTGGTAGGATTAGACTAAGTGATCTGTAAGGCCTCTTTCAACTCTTAAATCCTGTGCTTGTATTCCCCAGCTATTCAGATGTGGTCTGACATTGGATGGTCACTGAGACCTAGAATAGTCCTGAAATTCTGCTGTTACATTTATCTTCCCTCATCAGAGAGACTTGTCTGGAAAGAGAAAATGAAGGTGCCTTCCAAAAATCTCAAATTCCTGCATTAAATAGATGTGTCTGTTGTACAGATGGGCTGGTGCCACCTGGGCAGAGTTTTGATATCTTGCATCAGTGGAAGGGTGGCTTCTGTGAGCTCACTCGGAAAGCCCAAGCGTATGACTACCAGACTGGGTAAAGGCAAGTTCTCATCCTGCCTTTGACTTTAAATTTCTGGCACATCTCCCCCCAGCAGTATGCCACAGCAGCAAAAATTTGAGAACTTTCCAAATATGCCAGATCAGCATCATGTTCTCAAGTCAGGGAACTGGGCTGAACTTTTGTCAACAGGCATTTTGATGTAGCGGCTAAGTAGGCCACTAGAGAGAGAACTGGATTTAGAGTTAGAATGGCTTGAGTCTGAATGCTGCCTCTGGTGCCAGGTAGCTTTGAGGCCTTGGGCAAGTGCCTTTAATCTCTCTTAGACTTCAGTTTTCTTATCTGTAGAATGGGGGGGGGATAATAGTAGCACCACCTCTCAGGGTTATTGTGAGGACCAAATGAAGTAATATATATAGGTGTCTCCAAAATGTCTTACTACAACTTCAAGTTCATAAAACTATTAAAGGTTAATAGCTAAAACTTGGAAAAACCTAAACTATATATGTTAGTGATGCTGCCGCAGCCAATGATTTACAGAAATGATCAGATTTGGTCCTAGTTTCTGAAACAAATCCTAGTATGGAAATTGATTTTGGAAATCCATAATTTCCCTTAACCTCCCTGGACCACACTTTGCTGATCTGTAAAATGAGGCAATTAAACTAGATGACCTCTGAGGTCCCTTTCATCTCTCCAGCTATGAGCCCATAAGCCTTCCGTAGACTCTGTGCGCCTGGGAGCCTGGTCCCTTCTGCATGGGCCAAGCACTCACTCATTCTCTTACCTTTGCCCAGGTTATTTCCTATGCCTAGAGCACCCCCCCCTCCCTTTGCCCCTAATATCCTTATTATTATTATTATTATTACAGTTTTTACAATATCATTATTATAAATTATAATAATTACAATTATTGATATCATGATCATCATTATTATTACTATCATTGTAATTGAAAATGCTTATATTATACAATGTTATATAATTTGGTGTATGAGAATATATGTAATAATATAATATATAACCTATATTTTATTATATGACATAGATTATTATATGTTATATAGTATGTAGTATGTTATAATACATTGTAATGTTATTATTTAATAATAATGGCCCAAATGTATACAGTGCTCAAAAGTTTACAAAGCACTTTCCATATCTCATCTGACTTTAGTTTCATACCAGTCCTCTTAGGAGGGCAGTCTATGTGTCTCTGTCCCCATTTTGCCAAGTGTAGAAGCTGAGGCTTAGAAAGGTTGAGTGATTTGCCTGTGGTCACCTAGCTAATAAGTATTTGAGGTGAGGTTTGAACTCAGGTGTCCCTATTTCCACGTCAAATGCACTGTGCCTCCTCAAAAGGTTTTTATTAAATGCCTGTTGTATACACAGCACTGAGATAGGCCCTGGGGGACATACCTAGTTCAGAGAAGACACAGTTCCAACCATGATGGGGAAGTAAACACTAAAACTGTGATTTCACTGGCATAGGGAAACATGAGGGTGAGGGAGAGGGTGACATCTTACAGTCTGACAGGTTGCCTAGCACCACTGAGAAGCTAAGTGACCCACCCAGGGCCACAGAGCCAATATGTATCAGAGGCTTTTGGGGCCAGCTCTCTCTGCTCTACCACACTGCCTCTCTAGAACTCTACTATACACAGTAAAAGTACAGTAAAACACAAGATAAATGTACTAGGCCTAACAAAATGCTATGTGGGGTCTGATGGATAATTCATGCCTCTTTCTCCAGGAAGCCTTCCCTGATCCCTCCTAGTCATTTATAACATTTCCCTTCAGAACATAGAAAACATTTTCTTACTACTGTCTGTGCACTTCTCATAGAATGCTGGGTATTATTAGAACATTCCACAAGGACGGGGTCTGTGTCTTATGTAAACGAGGGATGTCCCCCAAGTCTTGTACATACAGCAGACATTTAAGAATTTTTTTGTGTGTGAATAAATACAAGAAGTGGCCTAATTTGACTTTTATAACTCCAAATCACAGTGTAGGGAAAGGACAGAGAAGTCATAGAGAAATCTAGTATAACTAGACACAGAGACAGCCCTCCCAGCCCCCCAACCCAGACTGCTTATTTGTCACAGTTACAGGTGGAGGAGAAGGGAGAGCAAAGTGGCAAAGTCCATTCTCCAGGAATTCTTGGGGTACCCTTTGACTCCTGTTGCATCCATAACTTCTACTGTCCTTCATCGTCTCATCTTTTTCAGACTTGCTTGAGATTGTCTTGCTGTGGCAATGACTTGAGAAAGAAGCTCGGTGACTTTGAGAACCTCTCTGTGGACGCCTCTGTGTCATGGCTGCACAAAGCCCTCGTGGAGATCCTGCAGATGGTAGTGTGCTGGGTGGAGGAATTCGAGCAGCTCCTGAACAATGTGGGCATCCAGCTGTCTGACTCCGACAAAGGTTGCTGGGCCTGCTGGCCTTTCTTCCCTGTCTTTAGTTTATCCTACCAGTTCTTAGCATGAAGAATCACTGATGTGAACCAATGTATCTATTAGGCCACCTTATGTGCCAGGTGCTGGGGCTGCCAAGACAAATATGAAACCACCCACAGGTCCTATGATCATAGGATCATAGATTTAGAACTGAAAGATACCTTGGAAGCCGTCACGTCCAGTCTCCTCATTTTTATCAAGCATTTATTTTCTTCCCACTCCTATCTTCTCCTCTCCCCCCAAAAAAGAAAAACAAAATCCTTGTAACAAATCAAGCCAAAAAAAAATTCCCTTATTGGCCATGTCCAGAAATGTCTCATTCTGCATGTTTATCCATCATCTCCAGGTCTGAACATTCTATGTTCTAAGGTTCCTTCTAACTTCAATGTCTTGTGTTCTAAGGGATCTTCCATCTCTGACATTCTCTGTTCTAAGGGCCCTCCCAGCTCTGATGTTTTGTGTTCTATGATTTCTTCTAGCTTTTATGTCGTGTGTTCTAAAAACCCTTCCAGTTTTGACATTGTGTGTTCCAAAGATTTTTTCAGTTCTAATATTCTAAGTTCTAAGATACATTCTCATTGTAACATTCTGTGTCCTAAGGTCCCTCACAGCTCTAACATTCTGTGTTCTAGGGTTGTAACTAGAACATTCAATGATCTAAGGCCACCTTCCAAGTCTAATGTACTATGTGCTAAGGTCTCTTCTAGTTCTAATGGCATTCTTTGGTCCCATGAAGTCTTATTAAGAAAGGAAAGGTCTTGGGGGCATGTTCTCCACATTCTCCTCTTGTGTTCTAAGGGCCCTCCCAGCTCTGACATTCTGTGTTCTAAGGGCCTCCCAGCTCTGACATTCTGTGTTCTAAGGGCCCTCCCAGCTCTAATATTCTGTATTCTAAGGCCCCTCCCAGCTCTGACATTCTGTGTTCTAAGGGCCCTCCTAGCTCTGACATCCTGTGTTCTAAGGGCCCTCCCAGCTGTGATATTCTGTGTTCTAAGGGCCCTCCCAGCTCTGACATCCTGTGCTCTAAGGGCCCTCCCAGCTCTGTCATTCTGTGTTCTAAGGGCCCTCCCAGCTTTGGTGTTCTGTATTTTAAGGTCCTTCCACATTGTGACATTCTCTGATCTGAGGACCCTCTTAGCTGTGACAGTCTATATTCTACATTCACTTCTAGATCTAGTATTCTCTTTTCTAAGGTCCCTTCTGTCTCTGACATTCTGTCTAGCAAAGACCTTTGAGAATCAAGCCTAGCTAAGTCCTGGGGATGAGCATGCTCAAGAAGGCTCTGCACTTGTGATACAAGCTCTGGTCAGGTTCTATCTCCCCCAAAAGCCATTGAGTGCAGCTCAGACATTTTGTGATCGAAGAGCCCTTCCAGCAGTGATATTCTGTGTTCTAAGGGCAACACTTTGAGACTACAAAATTCAGAGGGAGGTGCTGATCTGCACTAGTAGACAGATTTTCCTCATCTGGGAGTTCCCTAAGTCAATGAAATCAAAGGTACACACACACACACTTAATGTTACTAGGTACTCTGTTGAGAAATCCCCCTGAAAGTTCATGATACTAATTATCTTTTTACATCTTCTTTAAGGATTGTCGTTGTACTTCAGTAAGTTTCTGGAAAATCATAAGAAAATTGCGAAAAGGAACCAGGAACTCCAGGTAATGGTGCATTTTTGTTTCATTTTAATTTATTTCAGATGGCTATACTACTTAGCATTGGCACAATCCCTTGGATGTCTGGAGCTTTAGGATGACTTAGCTAGTGAAGCTACCCCCTCTCATATGGCAAAGGGAGGTGATGGCCTTTTGGACACAGCCCCGGAAGTGTGGAGCAGAGGGAGTCCTGGATGGAGAGTCTCGGATCTGACACCGGCTCAACGTTGGCCAGATCACTGTCCTTTTCTCTGGCCTTGCTCTCTTCATTCGTAAAATAAGGAGGTTGATCTAGAAGAACTTTGAGGTCCCTTTCAGCTCTAATATTTCTTGCTTTTGTATTTTATGTTATACAGACTCTCCCACCTCAGACATTCTACCATCCTATGTTCTAAACTGCCTTCCACCTCTGACATTGAGTTCTAAGGTTTTTTTTCCCTTTCCATATTCCATGTCATATGACCTCTCACACATGTGTTCTAAAATCCCTCTTAGCTCTAACATTTTATATTCCAAGGTGCAACCAGCTCTGACATATGTCCTAGGGTCCCTTCCATCTCCAACATTCTATGTTCTAAGGTTCCTCCCAGCTCTGACATCCTGTATTCTAAGGCCCTTCCTAGCTCTGACATTCTATGCCCTCTCAGATCTGACAATCTGACATTGTTTATTCTAAGAGACCTCTCAGATCTGACATTTTTTAGTTCTAAGGAACCTCCCAGCTCTGACATTCTAAGGGCCTTTCTGGCTCAGACATTCTGTGTTCTCCTTCTAGCTTTGACATTCTATATTTTAAGGACCTTTCCCACTGTGACATTCTCTGATCTGAGGACCCTCCTAGCTGTGACATTCCATGTTCTATGTTCCCTTCTAGATCTAATAATCTCTGTTCTAAGGCCCTTCCCATCTTTGAGATTCCATAGTCTAGGGCAATTAAATGGCACAGTAGATGAAGCACCTGGCCTGGAGTCAGGAAGACCTGAATTCAAGTCTGGCCTCAGACACTGACTAGCTGTGTGACAATGGACAAGTTACTTAACCTCTGTCTGTCTCAGTTTCCTCAGCTATAAAATGAGGATAGTAATAGCACTTCCCTCCCAGGGTTGCTGTGAGGATCAAATGAGATAACATTTATAAAGTGCTTAGCACACAGTAGGCTGTATATAAATGTTATCTGCTGTTAGTAGGGCTCTACTGTCACCAGTGTCCTATGATAAGAAGTACAAGATCCAGAAGCTCTTTCATTACTCAACCCAACAATGCAGGAGCGTACTCAGGCTATGGTCTCCTTGGCTTTTCTTCCCATCAAGCCTGGGCACATTTCCTCCTCTTTCAAATGAAAGTTCACCAAATAAAGTTAACTTCAGGAATGTGTGTGTATGTGTGTGTGTGTGCGTGCACATACATGTGTATGTGTGTACATGTGTACGTGTGTGTGTGTGTGTGTGTGTGTAATTCCCTCAGGAGACAGAAGAAAGGACCCAGGCATGGGGACTCGAGGACAGGAGAATGTTACACATCTCTGTCAAAGAAATCTTGAGAGCATGTTGGTCAGCCCCATCATTGGAAAGAGGTGGAAATGAAAGTTCAGATGGGAAATGATTTTTGGCCACAGTTGGATAACAAATTAGTGACCAAGCTGAGGCTAGAACTAAGCCTACCATCACCTTTTCCCCAAGCCAGGCAGGGTTCATTCTATTTTACTTCCTCTGGACATACACTTGCCCCCAAAATCTCTCTCTCTCTCCCCACTCTATCACCCTATTATCTTTCTTTCTCATTCTCTCTTCTCTCTGTCTCTCTCTCAAACATACACTCTTTCTCTTCCTTCCTCTCTCCCCACCCTATTACCTTTCTCTCTTCTCTCTCACACACACACATACACACACACACATACATACACACATTCTCACCTTTCACTTTCTCTCTCTTCTTCTTCCCCCATCCTACTGTCTTTCTCTCTCTCTCTCTCTGTCTGCCTTTCTTACACACACACATACACATACATATATATACACACACATTCTTTGTCACACACATTCTTACACACACTCACATACACATTCTCACATGCTCTCTCTTTCACATATACTCTCTCTCCCTCTCTCTCTCATACACACACACATATACATACATACACATTTTCTCACACACTCTTTCATACACATTCTCTTTCACATACACACTCTTTCTCTTTGTCTCTCTCACACATTCTCACACACTCTCACACACATATTCTCACACTTTCTTTCTCTAACTCATACACACACACACACACACACACACACACACACACACAATCATGAACAAAGCCAGGAATCAGCCCCTCTGTGTTGGTTACACAGTGAGAACCTCAGCTTGACCCATGATACTGTTCACTTCATAGTCTGCCTGGGGTGTGGTGGTTCTTCTTCCACCAATACCCATGACCTGTGCCAGCCTCATTCTCCCCCAGGCCAAGCTCAGCAACCTAGAGGAGGCTCACCATTCCCTGCTGCAGAGGATGCAAGAAGAAGCCTTGGAGCATGAGAGGCAAATAAAGGAACAGATCAAGCAGCTGCAGGAAAAGCAAGAAGAGGAAAACCAGGTAAAGTCATTTCTTTATTATTAATCTTATCCTTTTTGACCAACTTGGCTGAGAGCTTTTCCTCTCTGTAATTCTGGATATGTACTTAGATGAAAAGTCTTTGGTGTACTTTGATCAGATGCTATCATCAGTGATGAGACTAAATTAAACTATAAGTTCCTTGGGGGCAGGAACTTTTTTTTCTTTTTTTTTAATCCTCTGGGCTTAGCACAGTGCCTGGCACATAGTAGGTGCTTAATAAATGTTGATTGATTGTGTGTTCAGGGGTTCTTAAACAATTGATTATGGGGTTGAGAGCTGGAAGGGACCCTGGAGAACATAGAGTCCAGTCCCTTTACTTTACAGGTGAAGAAGCCAAGGCCCAGAGAGGGAAATCTACTTGCCCAAGGGCAAACAGGAACTAAGTGGTAGAGACAGGGCTTGAACCCAGGTCTTCAGATTCTAAGTCAAATGCTGTCTCTGCTATCTCCTAACAGAAGAAGCCAAGAAAAGCAGGTGAAGGGAAAGGCTGATCCTAACAGCAGTTGGCCAACTGAATCTCAACAACAGAGCTAGAAAGGACATTAAAGTTTATCCAATGCAATCTTTCAATGGGTAGAGCACTGGGCCTAGAGCCAGGAAGGTGTTGAGTTGAAATCCAGCCTCAGACACTTAATAACTGTGTGACCCTGGCCAAGTCACTTAACCTCTGTCTGTCTCAGTTTCCTCACCCATAAAATGGGGATAACAGCACCTACCTCACAGGGTTGTTGTGAGGATCAAATGAGATCATTGTAAAGCACTTAGCACAGTGCCTGGCACACAGTAAAAGATATATAGATATGAATAGATATAGATATATAAATATATTTAATATAAATATATTATTATTACTGTTACAGCCCTTTACAAAACTTGGGCTCTATATAAATGCTAGCTATTATAGTTTATGATTACTGCTGTTGTTGTTGTACATGAGGAAGCAGCAATGTGGTATAAAATCATGGGATTTTAAGTTCATCTTATCCAACTTCCTCACTTTCCTGAGTAAGAAATTGAGATCCATAGGAGTTAAACGCTGTCCTTGGTGTGGCACAGGTGGTAAGTAACAAAGCCAGGATTCCAACTCAGGTCTTCTGTGGAAAATCCAATCCCACCTCAGTTCATAATAATAACAATAATAGCTCGCATTTATATAGTGCTTACTAAGTGCCAGGCATTGTGTTAACCACTTTACAATTGTTATCTCATCTGATCCTCACAACACCCTGGGAGATAGGTGCAAGTATTATCATCCCCACTTTACAGATGAGGAAACTAAAGCAGAAAGAGGTGAAATGACTCACCGAGGGTCACAGAACTACCAAGTACCTGAGGCAGGATTTGAACTCAGATCTTCCTGACTCAAAGTCCAGCACTCTATCCACTGAGCTACCTAAGCTGTCCTACAATAACAGTCCATAGATCATATACAATAAGAATACCAAAACAGATTATACCTTTTGACCTGCTGATTCCATTACTAGAAATTTATCCTTAAAAAAAATCATGAATCCTCTTATGCTTTACTCCATTCCACATACTCTGGGGTCCAGTGACACTGGCCTCCTTGCTCTTCCTCCCACAAAACACTCCATCTCTCAGTTTAGAGTATTTTCACTGGCTGGCCTCCATGCCTGGAATTTGCTCCCTCCTCATCTCTGATTCCTGGCTTCTCCAAGTCCCTGCTAAAGTTTCACCTTCTACAATGAGCATCCTCCTCATGCTAGTGCCCTGCCTCTGTTCATTACTTCCTTTTATCCAGCTTATATCTTGTCTCTATGTAGTTATTTGATGTTGTCTCCCTCATTAGACTGTGAGCTCCTTGAGGGCAAGCAGATTTTTTAAAAATTAATTTATTTGTTTTTAGTTTTCAACATTCACTTCCATAAAATTTTCAGTTCCAAATTTTCTCCCCATCGGTCCCCTACCCCTACCCCAAGATGGAGTGCAATCTGATATAGGCTCTACATATACATTCATATTAAACCTTTCACATTAGTCATGTTGTAAAGAAGAATTAGAACCAATGGGAGAAGCCATGAGAAAGAAGAAACAAACAAGGAGAGAGAGAGCAAATAATATTCTTTGATCTGCACTCAGACTCTATAGTTCTTTCTCCAGATGTGGACAGTATTTTCCATTATGAGTCTTTTGAAGATGTCTTAGATCCTTGTACTGCTAAGAAGAGCTAAGTCTATTAAAGTTAGTCATCACAAATGAGGAAACTGAGGTGTGTGGGGTTAAGTGATAGAGTCACACAGCTAGCGTCTGAGGCTGGATTTGAACTCAAGTACTCTGGACTCCAGGGCTGGCCCTCTATCCACTATGGCACCACCTAGCTGCTGCCTGGAGAAGCGCACATTCTCTTCCAACTCAAAATCTTCTAGTGTCCTCAGTCACTAAAAAGGTTTCAAACATATCCAATCCCATCAGGAAAATCACAAAACTTTCTGTCTTCCTCCTTTAACTAAACCTTTTCTGTGAGCTTCAGCATTGGGGCGGGAGAGGGGGAAATTTCAGGTATTCTTTATTCAATTTAATTGTATTTTTTTATTCAATTATGAGTAAAACTGCAGGATTATTATTCACCCCAACATACACTATCTCAACCACATAATAGGTCCAATAGGCTTCTTGTGAGCTGGTCTGGGAAGCCAGCCACCATTTATAACATTGTTTCAATGGGGGAAAAAAAATGTGTTCTCAGAGCCAAACAACTCAAATATTAACCAATTATAGAAACACCAGTAGGGAGTAAGTGAGGACAGCTTGGAGTCACTTCCTCCAACCCCTTGCCGTGAGCGAGTAGAAACAACGTAACCAGTTTTCCCTGCTTGGTCCCACATTGGTAGACTCTTCGAATTTTTTCCCTAGTATTCACTGTGGTGATTCCCACATGTCAATGATTGTATTAAGCAACTTGACCTGAATCCATTCACTGACAAGTTGCCTTCTTAATTAGGAATGGTTCAGACAAGTATTTCTAGCATTCTCTTTCATAAACAAAGCTGGGCAAGCACCTGGGCAACTTTGCTCCCCTTTCTAAGAATGAATGTGACTGTGATTTAGGAAGCATTGTATTCTGTTCTGGAAGTCCAAAGATAATGGATTCTAGTCCTGCCTCGTCCCCTGTCTGTATGAGACTGAGAAAGCCACTGAATCTCCATGGGCCTCAGTGGCTGCCTTTTGTCAAACAAGGGGTTGGACCAGATGACCCCTGAAGTCTCTTAAAATCTAATATTCTGTGTTCTAGTGTGCCATGTTTTGAGTTCCAATAGAATTCTGTGCTCTAAGACCCCTACCAGTTTTGACATTCTGTGTTACAAGGGCCTTTTAGCTCTGACATTGTGTTCTAAGGGCCCTCCCAGCTCTGACACTTTCTGTTCCAACGCCCCTCTCAGCTTTGACATTCTGTGTTCTAAGGCCCTCCCATTGCAGACAGTTATGACCTTCATTCACTTCTTTTTGCCTTTTGTCCTTAGCCCCCTTTTCCCTGAATATGTTCACACTCAGTAAAAGCTGCTGATTGACTTTCAGGTTTGGAAGAACAATATGACCCAAGAAAAGAACCAAGCTAAGGCTGCTGTGGAAGAAGAGAAGAAAAAAGTCCAAGATCTTGAGAACCACTTAAGGCAACTGAGAAAGGTATGAGCCTGAGAAAGCCAGGGAAAAACCTCTAGGAAAAACATCTAGAGGATGATAAGCAAGGAAACTCCAGGCCACCAGGCTTTGATTAGGGTAAAAGAAAGGTTCTTTGGACAGAGGAAGGATGGCTTGGCAGATGGAAGGCTAGCCTGGGAGTTGGGGTAATTCAGGTTCAAATCTAACTTCTAACATGTGAGAGCTGTGTGACCCAGGACTGGTCATTTAACCTCCTGGAACCTCAGTCTACTCATCTGTAATGTGTGAAGGATAGCATCTCAGTACCTAATCTCAAGAGATTGTTGTGAGATTCTATAAAGTACTTTATAAACTTGAAAGTCTATGTGTGGTCCAAGTTTGTTTTTCTAGGCTTCACTGATGTAAAGAGCACCTGGTAAGGAATTTCCTCAGTTAGTGTAGATGGCATAATAACTAATACATTTATGTTGCTCTTTAAGGCAACTAGGTGGCGCCATAATTCACAGAGTGGCAGGGTCTGGAGTCAGGAAGACCTGAGTACAAATCCAACCTCAGACCTGACTAGCTGTATGACTCTGGCAAGTCATTTAAACCACTCTCTGACTCAGTTTCCTCATCTATAAAATGGAGATAATAAAAAGCACTTTACAAATATCAATTCATTTGATCCTCACAACAACCCTTCAAGGTAGGGGTTATTATTATCTCCATTTTACAGATGAGTAAACTGAGGCCAAGAGAGATTAAATTAAGACTTGCCCTTCTTTCATGTTTTTATTGTATTTTATTCATTTTGTCAAATATTTCCCCAATTGCATTTTAATCTGGTTAAGGCCACACTCAGAAGTGTTGCATCAAACGCTTGATACCACTGATCTGGACAATAAGCATTCTTTATCCACTTGGCTTTTCCTGTGTGGATGGTTCAGCCATTCTCCTTTGAATGGCCATGGACTTCGTAAGTAATCTTTCCATTTTTTTTTTTAATTAGTTGAGAACAGCAACATTCCTTCTCCCCATCTTGTGCCTTGTATGGCCCACTGCCATACTTGTCTGACTTTGGTACTGAACTGTGTACATAAAAATAGGACAGAGCTCAACACCACCTACACAGAATAGGAAAAAACCAAACGAGTTGGGTCTATTGTTCATTTGATGCTTATTGTCTTCTCCAGGAAGTGGAATCTAAATCCCAAGAAAGGGGAGTTTTAAGCTCTCACTTAAATGAAGCCCTGACCATGGTGGAAGAAAGCCAGCAGACAAATATCGAGGACCAAAAAGAAAAAGAATCCCTCGCTCTGAGTTTGAGCAAAGCCCTGGCGGAGCTCAGTGAAGCCAGAAAGAAACAAGTAGGTTCTAATTTTGCTTGGTCTGTACAAATGCTCCCTCAATGCTCTTTCTCCTGGTTCTCCTCCTACCTCTCCAGTCGAGCCTTCTTGGTCTCCTTGCTGGGTCTCCAAAACGGTCTCTTTCCAATCACTGAGTCTCTACTCCTTTCCTTTCTTGGCAAACAACATCCCACCTCCTGACTCCAAGCATGAATGATTTTAAGTGGCTGTTTTTCTTATCCATTCATTCAGGACAAGAGATTTCATTGCTATAGGGCAACAGTTCTCAAAGTGTGGTCTGGGGTCACCTACAGGTCCCAGAGACCCCTTCAAGGAGGCAGTGAGATCAAAGCTATTTTTATAATAATACTGAGAATGCCCACTGTCAACCTACTAAAAATTATAACTTACAGATGAGTTGCCAGTCTGGTTTAGCAAAGGGAGTTTCCACATGGACAGCTCCCATCATCATCATCATCATCATCATCATCATCACCTTCATTATCAATCCTAATCTTTATAATAACTAGCTTCCATGTAACATTTATGGTTTGCAAAGCATTTTATGAGTATTATCTCCTTTGATCCTGGGAGGAAAGTGCTGTTGTCATCCTTATTTTATAGATGAGGAAAATGAGGCAGACAGAGGGTTTAAATAACAATAGTAATATTTAATAATAGCTAACATTTATACAGCACCTACTGTGTGCCAGGCACTGTGCTAAGTGCTTTTAAAATTATCTCATTTGATCCTCACCATGACCCTGGGAGGTAGGTGCTATTATTAAACCCATTTTAAAGATGAGGAAAATGAGGTAGAGGTTTTAAATGACTTGCCTAGGGTCACACAGCTAGTAAATATATGATGCTGGATTTGAACTCAGGTCTTCTAGACTCTAGGTCCATCATTCTATCCACTGTGCCAACCTCATTAATGAAATGATAAGACTGGACCAAAATAAAACAAAAATTCTGGCTAGATCCTACATTGAAAAGCCTCCATCTAAGAAAAGCCACTTAAGGACCTAATGGTCTCCATGAAAGGATTTCAGAGTCCTGCTAGTCAACGGATGTTAGGTGGAGAGTCAGAGACCTTTTCCTCTCACACCCTCATTTTTAGAGGGGAAACTGAGGCACAGTGGGATAAATGAATTGTAAGCCCAGCACTCCCTTTCCACTGACCACTCTCCCTCTCCCCTTTCCCCCCTAGATCCTTCTGGGGGAACAACTTTTGAAGCAGCAGGAAGCCCTCAAGATAGTGGAGGAGGAGAAAAACCTGCAGAAGAGAAACCTGGAGGTGGAGATCATGCATTACAAGGAGCAGGTCAAGCAGCATTCTCAGACCATCGTCACTCTGGAGGAGAGGCTACAGAAGATGACCCAGCAGAACAAGGACATTGAACAGAAGATTGCGAACCTCAAGGAAAATATACCAGGTAAGCTGCCCCCTGCAGCTGGACAGGTTTTTACGAAGCACCTACTATTCACCCTGGCGCTAGAGGACTCAGTAGATAGAGCGCCGGATCTCGAGTCAGCAAGACTTGAGTTCAAATGTGGCCTAAGATACTTGTTAGCTGTGTGACCTCAGGCAAGTCACTTAACTCTGTCAATCTCAATTTCCTCATCTGTCAAATGGGGACAATAATAGCATCTACCTCCTGAGGGTGTGGTGAGGATCAAAATGAGATAATATTTGTAAAAGTGTTTAGCACCAGGGCAGCTAGGTAGTGTAGTGGATAGAGCACTGGCCCTAGAATCAGGACCACAGTTCAACTCACTAGTTGTGTGACCATGGTCAAGTCACTTAACCCCAGTTGCCTCCATAAACAAACAGTGCCTAGCACATAGTAGGTGCTATGTAAATGCTAGCTGCTATTATTATTATTATACAGAAATGAAAAATCATATAGCCCTTTGTCTCAAAGAGCCTGTGGTTTGCTGATCCTTGTCTATATGCACAGAGAGACAGGAACCAAGCCAGACTGTGATTGGGCAGTTGGGGGTGTGGGGTTGAGGAGCTACTAGAGAAAGATCTAGACAAAGTGCTGTGGGAAAATTCAAAAACTTTTCTGCATGGTTGGAATCCCAGAAGGCTTCAAGGTAGAGGTGACACCCTCAGTTGGGCCTTGAAGGCAGGGAAGGATTCTAGCAAGTAAAGATGAGAAGGAAGCCTTGTGGAGAAAAGTGCAATGGTCTGCACCAATATCCAGAAGGGGGAGATGGCAGGTTGAGCTTAGGGGACGGCAAGTAGTCTCCTATGGCTGAAGCATAGCTTGTGAAGGGGGAGAATAGGAGAAAAATATCCCTATTGCCTCAGGGCTTCTTTTGTTCAGAGCTGGCAAGCCAGAGAATAGACATGAGATGAAAGATCATGAAATAAGACTGGATAGGTAGATGGAGCCAGACCACAGAGGGCCTTAAATGCCAGGATATGACATTGGTATTTTTCCTATACACCATGATCAGGATATCTCTGAAGAGTTCTAAGCCACTAAGTGCTATAGTCAAGAGACATGCATTACAAGACATTATGTCAGCCCATGTGTAGAGAATAGTTTGGAGAAGGGAGAACCTGAAGGCAGGGCCGCTGATTAGTAGGCTATTGAAATAGCCCAGGTAAGAAGTCAGGAATCAAGATGGCAGTCATTGTGAGTAGAAAAAATGAGATGGATGCAGGAAGGACTGGTGAGATAGAATCAACAGGAATTAGAAATTGTTTGAATATGGAATGGGTTAAAAGAATGGGAGAAGAAGAGTCAAAGATGATCCCAAGGTTTTTAGCCTCAGTTACAGCATCTCAATCTTCAGCAGAGATAAGTAAGTTTGGAGAATGGGAAGGATTGGAGAGAAAATGTTAAGTCCAATTGGGTACATGTTGAGTTTGAGGTGATTGGGAGACATGAAGATGGAGGTGTCCAGAAGGCAGTTGGTAAGGCAGGACTATAGTTCAGGAGCAAGATTACAGATAGATAGATAGATTACAGATGGATAGATAGATAGATGGATGGATGATATATAAGGAGAGAGAGAGAGAAGAGAAAAGGAGGGAGGAAAGAGACTAGAGAAGGAGAGGGAGAGGAAGAGAGAGACAGACAGACAGACAGAGAGACAGACAGACAGACAGAGAAATTCACCAGCATGGAGATGATCATTGAACCAACAAGACCTGATGAGATCAACAAGAAAGTATATAAAAGAGGGGCTAAAACACCCATACATATTATGTGGGAGATAGACGATAATCATTGAATCATAGACCTAGAGCTAAAAGAGACCTCAGAAACCATTGATTCCAATCCTCTTATTTCACAGAAAGGAAACTGAGGCCTACAAAGAGGAAATAATTTTCTTAAGATCACATAGTTAGGAAAGGATCCAGCAAAGGAAACAGAGAAGAAGCAGTCATAAAGATAAGCAGAAAACCGAGAGAGTGGTGTGTTATCATGGAAGCCAAGGGCAAAGACACATATCAGAGAGGAGGGGGTAGTTGACCATGTCCAAAGCATCAGAAATGTCAAGAAGGATGAGGACTGAGAAGGAATCCAGAAAACCCTGCTAAAATTGATGAAGCCTTGGGCCAGGAAATGAAGACCATTGGGTGATACCCTTAGTTAGAGATGCCTGACTAGACCTCAGGGGAGAAATGCATAGGGAATTAAAAGGATACCAGAAAAAAAATAAATGGTCATTATTGTTGTGCTGCTGCTTTCGTGCTCACCAATCAGAAAAAAAAAAAAAACAATGTGCTGTTTTTTTTCCCTGAAGGAGATCTTTCTTGTGATCCCAGTTGTGTTCCAGTAACACAACAATCTTAGGAGCTCTTTGTCACCACAAGTTATGAAGAAAAATGACTAATGACTCAGGACATCTTTTGTACAGAGCCAGAGAGCCAGAGAATAATAGACACAGGAGGAGAGAACACTTTGGATGCTTGGGGCAACAGCAAGAAGAGGAATTATCTTTTCTGCCAAACACTCTGAGCATAGTGGTTTTTCTCTGCTGTCAACTGTTTGCTATTGTGGCAAATGCATTTTCAGAAGCCAGCTGGGATTCATCCCTCCTTGAAAAAAGGCAAGAAGAAAGAAGAAACTATGGTTTAGGGAAGAATTCTTAATCAAAGAAGGGTTAAAGGTGATCACAAAAGAGAAAATGGATAATTTTAACTATATACAATGTTTAAAGAAAGAAAAGAAAAAAAACTTTTGCACAAACAAAATCAATGCAGCAAGGAAAGAAGGGAAAATGTCCACTGAGGGGAATATTTGCATCCAATTATCTGATAAAAGTCTGCTCTCTAAATATTTAGGGAATTGATGCAAATATATAAGACCAAGAGCCATCCCCCAAGAGATGAGTGGTAAAAAGATACGAACAAAGTTTTTCAAACAAATTGTAAGCTATCAACAGCCATTCAAAAAATTGCTTCAAATTATTAATAAGAAAAATGTAAATTGAAACATCACCTCATTTGTACCCTGAAAATTGGCAAAGATGACAGGAGACCAAAGTAGTCAATGTTGGAAAGACAAGACATGGATGTTGTTGGAGCCATAAATTGGTCCAGTTGTTCTAGAAATTTAATTTAGAATTAAAGGAGAAAAGTGACTAAATTGCTTATATACTTTGACCCAGAGATCCCACTACTGACCATGTACCCCAAGACAGACAGATCCCCCTCAAGTTATACTCATAGTAACACTTTTTGTGGAAGCAAAAAAAAACACAAAATAAAACAAAAAACTTTAAACAAAGTGAGTGCCCATTGATTTAGGAATGGCTGAATGAACTATGGCATGTAAATGCAATGGCTGTAAGACATTACAAATAGAGAAATACAGTAAGATTTATATAAATGGATTCAGAGCAAAGTAAATAGAAGCAGGAGAACAATATACACAACTATAATAATGTAAACAAAAAGAATACTGAAAAGAAACTAAGCTCAGAGTAATTTTAATACTGAACAATTTTGGTGTGAAAAAGCAGACTAGGAAACAAAGCACTTTCCTTTTGGTATTCAGATGGGGAACTATGGGTAGGAGATGCTGCATCCATTGATGCCGTCACTGTGTTGTTTTTCCTTAACTGTTTTTCTTTGTTACAAGAAAGGACTCACTGAATGGTGGGCTATATCCAGAAATGTCTGTGATGTAAAAAAAGAAAGTCAATAAAATAATATTTATTATTTAAGAAATAATAAAAATAAATAAAAACAAGAAGGAAAGAATCTCGAGTTTGGAGAACACCAAATGTGTCCAGTATTAATGAAGGCCATGCTAATCTCACCTGAAGGCAGAGATCACTAGAAGCAGTTGGTAGAGGAATCAAGGTATCAGGATTCTGGGATTAGGCCCCTCATTTTGCCAGTGTTCAGTTGTTTAAACAAGGCTAACACATAGTTTATTACTTTCGCTGTGGTGATCAAGCATTAAAGAGGACATGTCAAATCAACAAGCATTTATCTTTTTCTCGCTTAATAGTACTTTATTTTTTCCAATTACATGCAAAGATAGTTTTCAACATTCACTTTTACAAGATTTTGAGTTCCAGATTTCTTCCTCCCTCCCTCACCCTTCCCCAAGATGACATGCAATCTGATATAGGCTATAGATGTACAATCATATTAAATGTATTTCCACATTAGTCATCCAACAAGCATTTATTAAGCACCTACTGGACTCCAAGTCCAACATCTCTGTTATTTACTACCTGTGTGACCTCACAAGTCACTTCACTTCCCTGGGCCTCAGTTTTCTCATCTGTAAAACAAATCATACTCTTTGCATTGACATCAGAGAAGGATAGTGTGAACAAAATGCTTTGTAAATTTTAAACATTCTAGAAATAGGAGGGGCTATTGTACCCATAAGGGGCGGTGTGGAAGCCTGAAAGACCTGAATTCAAGACCCATCTCTCCTACAACCTGATTGTATGGCCCTGGGCAAGTTACTTAATTTGAGGCAGCTCAGTGGTGCAGTGGCTAGAGCACTGGGCACAGAGTCGGGAAGACCTGAGTTCAAATCTAGCATCAGACACTTACTAGCTTTGTGACCCTGTTGGGCAAGTCACTTGATTTGTGTTTGCCTTATCTTCCTCATCTGTAAAATAGGAATAATAATAGCCCCTACCTCGAAGGGTTGTGAGGATCAAAAGAAATATTTCTAGTGCTATATTTGTTGTTGAGTTGTTTCAGTCATGTCTGACTCTCCATGATCCCATGATTTTCAAAGATACTAGAGTGGTTTGCCATTTCCTTCTCCATCTTACAGATGAGAAAACCAAGGCCAACAAGGTTAAGTGACTTGCCCAGAGTCTCACAGCTAGTAATTGTCTGAAAGCCAATTTGACCTTCCTCACTCCAGGGCTAAGGCTCTATGCACTATGGTGCCACCTAGCTGCCCCCTTTTCTTTCACGCCTGTCTCTGATGAAGTGACCCTTCTCACTGAGGCTAACCGCATTACTTGTACCTTTGACTTTATTCCATCCTGCTTCTTCTAGGGGCTTGCCCTTACAGTCATTCCCCATCCTTTCTAATTGTTCATCCCTCCCTTTCTTCTTCCTCTCACTCACTCCTCAACCCCATGCAGTCTGGTTCCTGACCTCATCACTCCTGGTTCTGCTCACTTTGCCCAGCATCAGTTCATGTAAGTCTTTCCAGGTTTGTCCGAAGTCCACCTGCTCATCATTTCTTACAGCACAACAGTATTCCATTACATTCATGTACCACAACTTGTTCAGCCATTACCCAATTCTTTGTCACCACAAAAAGAGCTGCTATAAATATTTTTGCACAATGGGATCCTTTTCCCTTCTTTATGATCTCTTTGGGATACAGACTTAGTAATGGTATTTCTGGATCAAAGAGTATGCACAGTTTGGTTGCCCTTTGTGTCCCAGAGACATCTTAAACTCAATATATTCAAAACTAAACTCATTCTCTTTTTCCCTAAAATCATTCCTTTTCCCATCTGTCTTCATTTCTGTTAAAGGCTCCACCATCCTTCCAGTCTCCCAAAGTCTTTCTTAACCACAGCACTTCTCACTTTCCTTCACCCCACATGTTCACATCAGTTGCCATATCTTGCTTTTTCTACATTTACAACATCCTGCACATCCAATCCCTTCTCTACCACCTTAATTTAGGCCCTCATCACCTCTCACCTGCATTAGCAACAGCCTCCTAGTTGGACTCAATACCCCAAGTCTTTCCATTACAGTTCATCCTACACACTGCTGCCAAAGTAATTTTCCTAAAACACAGAATTGATCATGCAACACCCCTATTCTATCAATTCTAGTGATTTTCTGTTGCCTCTAGGATAAAACATAAGTTCTTCTGCTTAGCTTTTATAAAATCTGACCCCAACCTAAATTACTAGACTCATGGATATTACTCATCCTCCTACACTCCGTAATCTAGCCAAATTGGACTAAGCTATGTTCTTCACATGCAACACTCGTTCTCCCATCTCCCTGCCTTTCCACTGGCCATCCCCCTTGCTTGGAATGCCCTCCCTCCTTACCTCTGCCTGACAGTCTCCCTTTCCTTTAATATGCAGCTCAGGTCCATCTTTGGCATAAAATCTCTCCTAATCCCCCTCCCTCCCAATTGTCAGTGCCCTCCTTACCAAGCTATCTTGTATTTGACTACTCTGTACATACACATTGTTATTAACTTCATATTTCGGCTGTTCATATTTTATATGTACTTTGTGGCATTTAAAAAGGTTCAAGAGATAATATCTAGGCAATTTAACTATTTTATTAATAATGCCAGCATATTTATTAATAAAAGGATGGTCATTTGGCCATCTCTCTTAGACCAAAGACCCCTCATGGCAATGGACTCAGAAGAACAGATGTTCCTAACAGTGGCAATCAACTCTGATTGGTGAACAATTAATGAGGGAATACGTATTATAATGAGAGGCTGAGCTATATTACAATGAGGGTCTTGGGGTATGTAACTTGGGTCATCCAAATCTTGGTCAAAGAGAATTATCAATTTCCACATCACCTGTCTGACAAAAGGGAGGGTCCACATTTTCCCAGACCTGTCAGAGCAAACACAATGAGCAGGAATGCACCCATTAACCCAAACTTAGAATTTCTTTTACTGTCTTTGATTAGATCTCAGCCATCCTAGCTGGGTAAATTTATGACAAAGATTTCCCATACTGGTTGACTTCTGGATGATGAAGTAGAAAAGGGAAAAAACCTTGGTTCTGATTTAATAATTAGTTATCGATACATGTGAGAAAGAAACATTTTTCACACTTGTTTCTCTCATTAGAATGTAAACTCCTTATAAGTAGGAACCACTTCATTCATTATACAGTACTGGTAACCCAAGTGCCAGGCACATAGGCACTTGATAAGCATGTAATTGATTAATTGATTGCCTTCTCTGCTGTCTGAAAAAATTTTCATGTACAAGTCTCCCCATCCTTAAAATAAAAACAAAAACCTTCATTTAGCTCTACCATTCCCTCAAGTTATTATCTCATCTCTCTTCTCCCTTTCATAGCCAAACTCCTAGAAAATAAGAATGATAGCTAGCATTTATATAGTGCTTCAAATTTGCAAAGTCCTTTATATATATATATATGTATATATAATCTCATTAAAATCCTCGGGCACTCATTTCATTACTTCCATTTCCTATCATATCGTTAATTTCCCAGTCCTCTGTAATCTGGCTTCAAACATCAGTATTCAATTAAAACCACTCTTTCCAAAATGATCACTGATTTCTTAATCACCACACTGAAATGACCTTCTCAGTCCTCATTCTTCTCTACTCCCCTGAAGCATTTGACATTGTTGATCATTGTGATTTGGCCACTCTCTCCGCTATGGGTTTTCATGACTTTGCTCTCTTGTTCTTCCTCTACCTGTCCAGCAGTTCCTTCCCCATCTTCTTTGCTTGATGATTGCCTATGTCCCATCCCTTCACTGTGCCTGTAGCCTGGGGCTCTGTCCAAGGTGGTCATTTCTTCTCTTTCTATACCCTTACTGACCTTGTCAGTTCCCATGGGTTTATCATCTCGAAGTGGATGATTGCCAGATCTATTCATCGCAATTGGCTCTAGCCTCACTCTTCCAGGGTTTTACTGGCTACATCTCCCCTTCAGGATTCTTGGGATACCCCTGAGAGGTTGAGGAGTCTTTCTCTAATACTATTGACTTAAGTTCCCATTCTGATATCTTCCCCCCACACTGTTAACCACCAATGACTAGCACTCCAGCTCCATTTAATCAATTAACACTGATTAGCTTTTATAAGGAGATATTTACTTAGAAGACATAGCAATAACAGAAGTCTAGAAAGAGTAAGCTCAGACTTCACAGTTTTTATATAGCACTGGTGCCTTCTTCCTCCCTCCCCCTCAAAAGAAAGGTTTAGGCCCAAATGTAGGCTTTAATGCTAGGTCATTCTCTATCTTAGCTGTTGATGAACTGTGTTCCAAAGGCTGTTTCTTGCTCCTCAGAGCATTAATGCTGAACTGACTACAAAACCCAGCCTGAGATTTACTCCCAGATCTCTCTCTCTCCTATCTCCTTCATCTAAAACAAAAGAACAAATTCTGAGGTCCATCTGTCAGCCTCAGATGGGAAGGGCCCATGACCTCTCTCCCCTTCCAGTATTGACTTTTTTCTCTCACCAGAGCATTGCCAGGCCAAAATTAAATCAGAGCAAGAGAAGAAAGAGATTCTGGTCCATTAGTCCCTTTTGAATGTGCCCCAAATTCCAGCTAGGAAGCTACACCTTTTCACTATATAGTTAGCAGACTGGAACCAGTTACAAACTATCCACACACATTCTGAAGTTCACATGAGGATTGCATCATCCAAGCATTCTGTGCATGCACCCCCACTACATATATAGCCAGCCCTATTCTCTCCCCTGAAACCCAATCTCACATAGCCAGCTACCCACTGGACTTTGCCAAATGAATGTTCCATAGACATCTCAACTTAGCATGTCCAAACAGAACTCGTTATCTTTCCCCTAATTATACCTCCCTGTTTTGTTTGAGGACACCACCACCCTCACCCTCCCTGCCACTCAGGTTTGCAAACATGGATACATCTTCAGCTTTTCACACTCATTCACCTCCCATAGCCAATTGGTTGCCAAATCTTATTGTTTTGTCATGCCCCCTCCTCTTGACTCATACAACCACAAATGTAGGGTAGGAGGGACTGGTACAATCCCTCATCAATCTCACCTGGACTATTGCAATCACCTTCTAACTTGCATTCCTGCTCCCTATATCTTCACCCTCTGATACATGCTCTATACAGCTGCCAAAGGATCATTCTTAAAACACAGCTCTGACCATGTCATCTCCCAGCTCAAAAAATTCCAGTGAGTTCCTGTCACTTCTAAGATAATTCTTCCACTCAGTATGTAAAGCCCTTCACACTCTAATGCCAACCTACCTTTCCTAGTTTATTATACATTATTCCCATCTGAACACTACATTCTAGCCAAACTGGTATGCTCACCGTTCCTCCCACACAGCACTCCACCTTTCATCCCTGGGCCTTGGTAGACATTGTCTGCCATGCCAGGAATATACTCCCTCCTCAGAGTGGGACACTGGAAAGAGCTCTAGAGTCAAAGGACCTACAGGTAGTTCTCCCCTCTGATTTTGTTGTTGTTCAGTTGTTAACATTGTATCCAACTCTTTGTGACCCCTTTTTGCGGGGGGTGGATTTTTGGCCAAGATACTGGAGTGGTTTATCATTTCCTTCCCCAGCTAATTTTACAGATGAGGAAACTGAGGCAAGGGCAGCTAGGTGGTGCAGTGGATAGAGTGCCAGGCTTAGAGTCAGGAAGACTCTTCTACCTGGGTTCAGATATGACTTCAGACACTTACTAGCTGTGTGACCCTGAGCAAGTCACTTAACCCCGTTTGCCTCAGTTTCTTCATCTGTCAAGTGAGTTGGAGAAGGAAATGGTAAACCACTCCAGTATCTTGGCCGAGAAACCCCAAAGTAGATGTTCATCATTTGGGAATGGCTAAACCAATGGTGGTACATGAATGTGATGGAATATTACTATGCTATGTAAGAAATGACAAATATGATGAATACAGAGAAGGCTGAGTAGATCAACACAACCTGATTCAGGGTGAAGAAAATAACATCCCCAATGACTGCAGCAATGGAAATGGAAAGAAGCCCCAAACCATCAAAAGTGGATGTTGCAAAATGGCAAAGGACACAAGAGAGGGAAGCTATCTCCACCTTCACTCCTTTGCAGAGCTGGAAGCTCCACAGTTTGGGACATTGTACATTTTTTCAGACTTTTTCAGTGTATTGATCAGTTTTGCTACTTTCTCTTTTTCTTTAAAAAATATTATTTGTTATATAGGATAACTTTCTATGAGAGGCAAGGGAGTGAATTAATGGAGAAATTTCATTAAAAAAAGGACTGAAAATATCAATAAAAGTTGATTTTTTAAAAAAAAGAATCCCTACTTTCCTTCAGTCTCTCAGTTCAAGTGATTTCTTCTCCAAGAGGTCCCGTTTTCTCAGTTGCTAGCATCTCCCTCTGTTATTTTGCATATATTTTCTGTTTATTGTTTCTTTACAATAGAATATAAGCTCTCTGAGGGCAAGGACTGTTTCATTTTTGTCTCTGTGTCCCTCCTAACTAGCACAGTGCCTGGCACACAGCCAACCTTTGATAAATGCTTCTTGCTGAACAGTCCTGTAAGGTGAGAAGTCTGTCTACTCCTGCTCTGACTACACCCCAGCTTGGATTTACTGGCCTGTTGTTTATAACCTAGTGGGATTTGACCCTCAAGACATATCTACTTGCCCATAATTTTTCCCATTACCTGATCCTCACAGCCTGCTTCCACCAACCATTAGGCAACACTGCTAGAAGTAGCCCATCCACAGTCAGGGCAGGATCAGCTTCCTTCCAATATGGCAACCCATTCTCAGCTCCCCCTACAACATGAACATGGTTGATAGAACTATGGTTTCCAGGAATAAGGATGCAACATTCCCTCTGTCTTCTTCCCTGGTCATAGCACATCTTGTGAATTGTGATTGGTTCTAGGTATCACATCTTATTTGAGGAAGGACACTACAGAGAAGGGTAAAATAGGTGGTCAGAAGACTAGACACCATACCCTAAAAGGAAGAGTTGAAGACATTATGATAATTTAACCTGGAAAAGAAAAGGTTTGGGGATGGGAAGAGGGGACTGATGACTGTCCTCAAATATTCAAAGGACTTTCATGTGGTTGAAGGATCATATTTGTTTTGACATTGGATCAAAATTGTGGAGAAACAGGTATTTAGGCTCAATATTAGGGCAAAACTTCCTATAAATGAGAGCTATCCAAAAGCCATTTGGGCTATGGTGGGGCATAGTGATTTCCCCATCAGAGATCATCAGGCAAAAGCTGAAAAAACAATTATCATAAATGTTATAGAGAGTCTAGATTTTTCTTTGGGTTAGCCCAGGTGACCTCAAGGGTACTTTGATTCCCTGATTTGTATGATAATTAAAATCCTTGTGCATTTCTTTAATAGTTCAAAAGGAAATACAGAAAGATCCTTTGCTAAAGACTCTTGCCACTGGAAAGTCATATGACTATCTAATGTAAGTATCCTTAGGAATATTATACCTTCTTTGTATGTTAGCTCAAGCCCCCATTATGGGATGCAAAAGTCCATTAGAAGATTTCTAGATTGTGAGAAATAGGCCAAGTTTCAGATTGCTAAATGTTTCATTCGGCAAGCTTTTCTTGAATTCCAATCAATTAAATATTTAAACACTTGGTACTGTAGCATCAAGGCATGATGCCCCATTATAGTAACATAAATTAGACACAGTCCCTACCCTTGAAGGGTGTATGCATAAACAGAAGAAATTAAAAAGATAAGATCATCTCCCCCCCCCCCCACATTGGGAGCTAGCATTCTAGTTAGGAAAATTCCCAGTACATGTGGAGAAAAGCTAGAGAACACTAGCAGAGAGGCATGCTTTCTAAGGTCCTCTCAGTTCTGACATTCTGTGTTCTCAGGCCCCTCCCAGCTCTGACATTCTGTATTCTAAAGCCCTTCCAGCTCTGACATTCTCTGTTCTAAGGCCCCTCTCAGCTTTGACAGTCTCTGTTCTAAGGGCCCTCTCAGTTCTGACATTGTGTTATTCTAGATCCTTCCCAGCTCTGACATTCCATGCTCTAAAGTGCATCCCAGCTCTGACACTACAAGTTCTAAAGTCTCTTCTGGCTGTAAATGCTATGACCCTATATTGAGGGAGCCTACAGTAAAGGAAGAGATAGTATGGGATGAGATTGGTCAGGTTAAAAAATAGAGTAAGGCCCCTTGACATTGGCTAGTCTTCTTGTATGCTTGGCTTTAGTACCAAATTCTAGTCACTGCATAGACAGATCAATCTTTGACTTTCAGAGATGTCAGTCTCTTCAGTCTACATCAGTTTTCACATTTGCCTGCCTCAGGGCCCAGCTTTTCATTTTGCAGAATGTGTGAAATCATTTCTCAATCAGAACCACCCCACTACAGATAATCAGTCCACATCATCAGAGTTCAATGGCAGAGTTCTCTTCTCCCACCCCTGCTGCTGCTACACAACCAACCTCAGCCCTAAGTTTACTGAAGTTTGAAGAACTAGGATCGACTGGTGTGAATTTAGGCCCTCAGGGCACCTCTATGGGCCTCAGTTTCCCCTGTTATAAAATGGCAGGATTGTAGTAGGTAATCTCTAAGACCTCATCTAAATCTGACATTCCACATCCTAAGACACCTTCCAGCTCTGACAACCAAGGTTCTATGACCATTCCATTTCTAAAAATTGCTCCCAGTTCTAATATTTCATATTCCAAGGTTCCTTCCAGCTCTGACAGTCTATGTTCTAAGTGGCTACTTAGCTCTGATGTTCTATGTTATAGATCCCTTCTAAGTTTTAACATTTTGTGTTCTAAGTTCCCTTCCAGTGCTAACATTCTCTGTGTCATGAGCCCTTTCATTCCATGAAGAGTTGTTTTTTGCCCTCTGATCCAAAGATTACCAATTTTTTCCCAATCTGGTACACTATAACTTGCTTTATTTAGTAACACACACACACACACACATACACACACACACCCTGGGAAGACTTCATCAAGCTTTTAAAAAATCAAACAGAGTTCTCATTGTAGTCTCCCAGACATTGCCTTGAGACAGATCCTTTTTATAGGAAGCCACATGGGACTGGATCTGATCTAACCCTGTTTCGTCGATTTCAGGGAAGAATTCCTGGTTGCCCAGAAACAGCTTATCTACCAGCATGAGCTCATCCTTGCCCTGAAAACAGACCTTTCCAAAAGCCAACCCAAGACGTCTACATTAAAAGGTATGTCCACACACTCCATCATTCAACTGAAGAGCCCAAGTTGCCATAAGGAAAAAGAAAGGCAAAGTAGCTTTCTTTGTATCTGAAAATTCTGAAGCTGTAAGTCATTGGTGAAATGCTTTCTTTTCTTCATTTATATGACTTTTGCTGAGGATTTAACATACATAGTCTTGTGTGTAGAATTTTCTGACTCTGAGACTGAGAGATCTAAGGGAAAATCCTACACAGTGAATGTTTCCCTTATATCAATACCCATACTATAGATGTTTGCTGGTACTACTGGAAGAAGTGTCTCATTGGAGATAATTGATGATACTTTGCTTCCCCAATCTGGGCCTCAGTTTCCTTTTTTTCTTTTGGTGAGGCAACTGGGGTTAAGTGACTTGCCCAGGGTCACTCAGCTAGTGAGTATCAAGTGTCTGAGCCCAGATTCGACCTCAGGTCCTCCTGACTCCAAGGCTGGAGCTCTATCCACTGCACCACCTAGCTGCCCCTCAGTTTCCTCACATATAAAATGTAAGAGTTGATTCCTTTGAGACCTATGTTCTAAGGTCCCTTCCAGGCCTGATATTTTATATTTTCACTTTTAGTTCTAACAGTCTGTGTTCCAGGGGCCCTCCCAGCTCTGATAGTCTGTATTCTAAGAATGCTCTCAAGGGGCAGCTAGGTGGCCTAGTGGATAGAGCACTGGCCCTGAAGTCAGGAGGACCTGAGTTCAAATCTGGCCTCAGACCAAACACTGGACACTTACTAGCTGTGTGATCCTGGGCAAGTCACTTAACCCCAACTGCCTAAAAACAAACAAAAAAAAAAAGAATGCTCTCAGCTTTGACAGTCTCTGTCCTCAGATCCCTCCCAGTTTTGACATTCTGTGTTCTAAGGCCCCTTCCAGCTATAACATGCTATGTTCTAAGGTTCCTATTTCCTAGCTCTCACATTCTGTGTTCTAAGGGCCCCTCCAGCTCTGACATACTGTGTTCTAAAGGACCCTCCCAGCTGTGATATTCCAATCTTTCAAGTCCTCTTATTATAATTTCTATCCAACTTAAAATGTTATGGTTTGCCTCTAGGTGCAAATTCTTGAAGAAAAATCTTGAAATAGCTCTTACAGGAAACACAGTCTAGGTTTGAGGCAGTCCTAGAAATCCCAGTATCATAGAATCCTAGTGAAGTCCAGACAGAAGTCCTATGCCCAGTCCTCATTGACCTTCTGGTTTTAAGCTGTTAGCTCTGATTCAGGTATGATGATTTTATTTGTTTTAAGATCTAGTCTTTTTTTTTTTAAAGGAAAGAGAGAGTCTATGAAATGTACCTTCTGCTTTTAAGCAGACAGAAGGTTCAACATTTTGTACCTTGTGGTTAAATCAGTTCTTGAAGTTGGAGGGGTGAGGATGAGTGAGAAGAAACAGGAAGAACAGGGCTCTCTTGTTTCTGTGCTCATGCCAAAGGCTCTGGATCAGACCTTTCTCCTTCTCGTCTTCCATGCCCCTCTACTCTTTGCTCTTCCATATATGTCTCCTTCATATTCCTTCCTTCCCCCTCCCCTGTCTTTTTTTTTCTTTCAACGCTGACAAAGCTAGAAGGCCCGTGGGCAGGAGTGAGGAGGCCTGGTCATGTTTAAGGGGCAAACTGTCATTTTTGATGGAAGGTGGTAGCGCCCAGCCATTTTAATTTTTTTCCCCATCTTCAAATTTTGGGGTTTCAAACATTGTCTGAGCTTTGGTCTCCTGAGTCAAGATCTACACCTGCAGAAAATCCCCCAAATCATTTCTGGCTGGACTCAACCAATATGAGTGACTTCTCCCTGTGGCTGTATGAAAGAAAATAAAATTTTCCAGATGCTTAGTAAGTCACTTATCCCTCCTGGGCCTCAGTTTCCACATCTGTAAAAAGAGAGAGTTGGACTAGATAACCTCTGAGGCCTTTTCCATCTCTTCCTCATCTGTAAAAAGAGGAGGTTGGAGTTGGTGACCTCTGAGGACCCTCCAAGCTCTAGTTCTGAGGTTCTACGATTCCCTGAATAATCTTTTGGATGTATCTCTGCCCATTCTGTTATTGTGCGCTGGGTAGATTTCCCCCCACCATTCATCCATCAGCTCTCAGGCATGGGTCTTCTTGTCCCTTTCAGCTGAGTCTGATGAGCAGCTAAAAGCAGAGATGGGGCAGGATCTCCCGGTTCAGCAACAGGAGCATGAGTTGAGCAAGCTGAAGGACAAGCTGATTCAGATGTCGAACCTGGTGGAGAAGAAGAACAAAAAGATTGAAAGCTTGAAGGCTCATCTAAGGTACATGCCCATAGCTAAAGGCACCACGGAGTCCTGGGAACTCTAAGGAGAGTCCCTTCTGGGCTCACCAACATGCCGGAGGGCATGGGGCAAAGGGTAGTTGGGAAGGGGTCTTCTGCACAGCACCTGCTGTGGGCCAGGATCACAAAGATCAAAACAAAAATGGTTCCTGCCCTCAAGGAACTTCCATTCTCCTGAACATGAGGCACCTTCAGTTTTGGGTGCAAATACAGCTCTTTGTTCACTCTTATCTGGGTCTGCAGGGTGTGGCATCTACCAAAGGGGTCTGTGGTCCCCAAACTTGATTCAGTTGCTATGTATTAAAAAGCCCCTCCCATTCTCTCTGGCTATAGAAACCCCATCTCTGCAGAAACCAAAAAGATCTGCACCATGTGTGATGTGGAGATACAAGTGGATGTTACTGAAAATGACCTGCACATCTTTAACCAAGAGGTAAGTAGCCCCACTGCATGGCCTATTGCTGGTGGAGACCCAAATGCACAGAAAGTAGATGCTTGCTTGGTGATTTCTGTCACTCTTCATTCAATCTAATTCACCAAATATTCACAGAGCATCTACTAGGCATAAGAAGTTCCCATGTTCTTCCTGATCCTCAAAGTCCAGGGCCACTTACCCTTTTCTCTGTCACTGATCCCTTAGGCAGTCTGGCAAAGCCTATAAAGCCCTGCTCAGAAGCATGTTTTAAATGCATAAAGTAGGGGTAGTTAGGTGGCATAGTGGATAGAGCACCAGCCCTGGAGTCAGGAGAACTTGACTCCAAATCTGGCCTCAGACACACACCACTTACTAGCTGTGTGACTCTAGGCAAGTCACTTAACCCTGAATGCCTTACCAAAAAAAAAAAAAAAAGCATGAGATAAAATACAGAGTATTACAAAGAAAACCAATTATATTGAAATTCATTTATCTAGAGATAAATAGAAAAAAATATAAAGAGATAGAGAGATGAAATAGAGATATATAGTTATAGAGATAGAGATAAATGTGTATATATAAATATATATATATAAATATATGTATATATAAATACATGTGTGTATATATACAAGTTCACAGCCCCCAAATTAAGAATCCTCATCAATAGTGTCCTATCCCCCCACCTCCAGCAATACTTTTAACATATTTTGTAATTATCTGTCTCCATGCGTGCTTTCCCAGCCCCCATTAGAATTTGAGCATCTCAAGGACAGGATCATTGGATCATTGATTTAGACCTGGAAGGAATATTAGAGACCATCTAGTCCAAACCCCCCACCCCCACTCTGTTTCACAAATAAGGAAACTGGCATCCAGAAAAGAATCAAGAGTACAAGACCTAGAGCTCGAACAGACCTCTGAGAGAATCTTGTACAACCCCCTTATTTTACAGATGAAGAAAGGAGAGCCCAGAGATATGTCTTGCCCAGGGTCACATGGGTAGTAAGTGGCTGAGGGGAGATTTGAACCCCAGTCCTTTGAGTCCAAAGCTATTGCTTTCCCCACTATGCCACTGCTAACTCTTTTCTGTCATCATATTCCCCAGCACCTAGTATAAGGTCTGACACATAGTAGGTACCTAGAACAGGGTCTGACACATAGTAGGTGCTTAGTAAATGCTTCCTGCATTGATTACAAGGCATTGAGAATGCAAAGATGAGAAATGCAATATCCTCAAGGAGCTTACTTAAGGAGGAAAGGGAATGAGGGAGAGATGCCCAAAGATGCATTTGTGATGACAGCAACATTTGCAAGGGATGAGACATGTAGATAAAGGGTCATGGTATAATTCTTTGGATGATCAGATGCATAGGAATGGTCCCAGAAAGTGCCCCAAAATATTTGAGGAATGAAGAATCACTTCAAATTAAGGGAATCAGGGCAGACTTCATGGAAGAAAGGTGGCAACTTAGCTAGTCCTTGAAGGAAGGAAAGATGGCAAAAGATAGAAACGGGGTGTGGCTGGGAGCAAGCAGGGAATCCATTCCAGTTATGAGTGAAACCATGACCAAAGGCAGAAACAAGAGACGACAGATGGAGAGAAGAAGTGGGCGATTAGTGTAGTTGTCTAGGGCACAGAAAACATGAAAGCAGGCTTGTAGAGTGGTCAGAAAGTTGGCCTTAAAGACAGGAAGACCTGGGTTCTAGTTCAGCTTCTGACACATGTGCCTGGGCAAGTCATTTAACTTCCCAGTATTCTGGGCAACTTTGTAAGTTACAGAGAAAATACTCATCTGAAATAATTAGAGGAAGTGTCCTCACCCAGTACCACTGAAATCCCAGGACCAATCCCTGTCCCGTGTGGAGTACATTTAGTTATGAGTTGGAAAGAGAAGGAGTTGATGATACAATAGAGAGGTGGATCTGGTTCTCTATGTGATCTTGGGCAAATCACTTTCCCTTCTGTGGACTTGAGTTTCCTCTTCTGTATAATTTGTGCTCAATTATATCCAAATCCCTTCCGCTGTGGAGTTGTGATCCTAGGAAGCCTCTGAGGTCCTTCCAACCCTGAGATTCTTTGCTTCAGGGAAGGGGAGTAATGAGAGAAAGTGTGGAAAACAGTTTTGGAAAGAAGTTTCTCCATTGCAAGAAGAAGACACACAGACCCCCTATTGCTGGACTTGTGTTACTAAAAATTGCCCTTAATAAGCTCACTGTAGGCTGCAGTCCCTCCCTAAGGCATTAGCTTTCTCAGCCATGGACAGGGCAGATAAATATTTATTTCCCAACCTGGTTAGACTGAAGGCTTTATGGAAATGAAAATCAAGGTACCTAAAATAAAACCTTTTGAGTCAACGTTCAGAAGCCAGACCAAATGTCTCAGGCAGTTTTCTTCCTTTTCTCCTTGGCATCTTTCCCCTGACCCTGACAGCAGTCTCATGCAAGAAAGCCAGCTACAACCGGGTTGTGGCAGCTTCTGCCAATGCTTGGCACAAGGAGCTAGCACTCAAAGCAATGCCTTACTTTACTCTCTTAAAGCTAATTTGAGATGGGGAAAGTACTTAAAATCCAGCCATGGCACTGGGGCTCAGCTCTAGCCAACCTGGCTGCCCCTACCCATGCTGAACCCGCAAGCTAAAAGGGACCCGGGTGGGGGGGGGGGAGGGGAAGAGAAGAGTGACGGAAAACAAAAAAGGGAAATATTTTCTAATTCTGTATTCCAAACTCAGTCTTCCTGCTTTCTAAAGCAAAAAAGGTTAAGGGGTTTGATTAGGATTTTAGAATTGGCATCTTCTTTAAAAGGAATTCCCCTAAGGATATGAGAGGCAATGTAAAGTGGTGGATGGAGTGTTAAACCTAGAGTCTGGAAGACCAAGGTCCAAATCTGGCCTTAGACATCTACAATCTGTGATCCTGGACAAGTCACTTAACCTCTCTGTGCCTCAGTTTCTTCATCTGTAAAATAGGGATAATAATAGCACTTACCTCTCAAGGTTGTTGTGAGGATAATATTTATAAAGCACTTTATAGACTTTATTATTATTGTGTGGCCCTGGGCAAGTCACTTATCCTCTTTTGGCATGTTTCTCATCTATAAAATGAAAGGGTTAAATTGGATGCCCTCTAAGGTCCCTTCCAGCTCTAAATCTGTCATCCAAGTATGCTACAGCTATCTGGGAACAGGAATTATAGTAGAAAAACCCTAGACCAGAAGCTGGGAGTTCTGAGTTGAGTCCTAGCCATGACACTAACTCCCCTATATGACTTTAAGGCAAGTAACTTCTATGCTCTGGGTCTCAATTCCTCCTATAAAAAATTAGAGGAGTTGGATTTGATGATTGACAAGGTCTCTCCTAAGTCATACTATGAATCTATTAAGATCTCACTGAGCGTTCTCTATGATGGCCATTCACCCTCCAACCCCCCCCACACACACACACACTCACCCACCCACATATAAAGCATCTTTTCTCTCCTGTTAGATTGTAAGCTTCTTGAGAGCAGGGTCTGTATTTTGTCTTTCTTTGTATCTCCAACACCAAGAAAAAATTTCATAAGTATTTATTGAATTGAATAGATGGAGAACATTATAGGCAGCCATGTTGTTGTTCAGTTATTTCAGTCATGTCCTTACTCTTCATGACCCCATTTGAGATTTTCTTGGCAGAGATCCTGGGGTGATTTGCCATTTCCTTCTCCAGCTCATTTTACAGATGAGGCAACTGAGGCAAACAGGGTTAAGTGATTTGCCTGGGGTCACACAGCTAGTGTCTGAAGTTGGATTTGAACCCAGGTCTTCCTAACTCCAAGCCCAGTGCTCTATCCATTTCACCACCTACCTGCCCAAGTACTTATTGACTTTAATTGATCATATGGAGAATATTATAGGCAGCCATATTGGTCTTTTATTGTCAGTCAGTAAGCATTTGTTAGGCACCTACTATGTGTCTGGCATTGTGCTAAGCTCTGGGGGCACAAAGAAAGGCAAATGACAGTCCTAGCGCTCAAAGAGTTCACAGTCTAATGGGAGAGACAACATGCAAACAGCTATGTATAAACAAACTATGTACAGGAAAAATTAGAGATAATCAGCAAAGGGAAGGCACCAGAATTAAGAAGAATTGGGGGCAAAGAGGGGTGGTTGATTCTACCTTCTTGTAGAAAGTGGAATTTTAGCTAGGACTTAAAGGAAGTCAGGGAAAGGAGGCAGAAATGGGAAAAGAGATCATAAAATCTTCAGAAGAAAACCATCAGGGCATAGTGGCAGGAGCACAGAATTTGGGGTCAGAGGACATGGGTTCAAATGCTGGCTCTACTACTTTCTCACCTATGTAAGCTTTAATATCGATAAGCCTCAGTTTCCTCACCTGTGAAAGAGAGTTGGGCTAGAAAAGCCAGATGGCAGAGTGAAAATAGCACTGACTCTGGAGTGTGAGGACCTGGGTTTTCTCTGATGTTTCCACCTTGTGTGACCTTGGGCAAATCACAACCTCCGAGGATCTCAGTTTACCTCTTCTGTAAAATTAGTAGGTTGGATTAGATGGCTTTGAAGGTCCCTGTGATTAGTGAAGAAAAGGGTCAAGATTCTATGGAGAGTCTGGCAGGCTGAGCACACAAGGAATAAACTATAAGTTAAGGTCAAGTTCAAAGGAAAACATTTTCAGGTACTTGAGACCCTTGGCCACCCTCCCCCCTTCTCTGCTGAGTTAACTGCTTTTCCATTTCTGCCATATTCTCATGCTGGTGAGTCTGAACTGTACTGCCCCTGATCTAGAGTGTTCCTGATTATGGCTTGAAAACCTAATGCCAACTACCTAGGTTCTAGACCTTGCCTTAGCAAACCTGGCCCTATCTGTGTTCTGGACCTTAGCTCAAGAAATTTAACCCTGGCCACTTTTGTTCTAGACCTTGGCTTAGCCATTCTAGTCCTAACTACCCATGTTCTCTTGGCTTAGCCATCTTGATTCTGATCACCTGTGTTCTAGACCTTGGCTTAGCCATCCTGATTTGGAAGACCTTGGCTTAGCTCTGACCACCCATGTTCTAGACTTTGTTTTAGCCATCTCAGTTCTGTCTACCCATGTTCTAGATTTTGGCTTAGATATTCTGGTTCTGACCACCCATGTTCTAAACCTTAGTTTCCCTCTTAATTCAGATCCATTGGTGCTGCCTTTGCACAACACATTGGTTTTATCTCTTGACTGTAGAAAATGTCTTGACTTCTTTCATTCCTGCCATAATGGCTCACAAGGAAGGACTGGCATCCCTTCTGCTGTTGAGATAAATCTCTTCCACCTTCCAAGGGTCAATAGAATAAATTCACTTGGCTAAAAATTTGGGCAACCATTTACCCCAATTTATTACCTAACAATGATATATAATAAGACATAGGGTCATATATTAGGCTTACAGGGGTCTTAGAGGTCATCTCGTCTAACCCCTTTATTTTGTAGATGAGGCAACTGAGACTCAGAGAGACGATACAATTTGCCTGAGATCATACAGTTGATTAATGACAGAGCCAGAATTTGTCAGTTTAAAAAGCTCCTCTTAGATGAGGATTTAGTGTGATTTTTCAAAGCAGAGAGGTAGAATAACAACAAATAGAATCTTTGGAAAAGATTAGAAGGAAAAAAAAGGTAGAGAAAGACTATTTAAGACTAAGATAAGGAAGACTCAGAAAAACAGTATGTTGCATGTTGGTGCCAATGTAAAAAGCTCAGGAACAATTCCTCCCCTTTTTTCCCTCCTCTGTCTCCTCTGGGCCCCTTCTTTCCTTCCTCTTTACCCAATCTCTCCATCTGTGTCCCTTCTCCTTTCCCTCTTCTCACCCTTACCAAAGCCAGAAGGTCCCATGGGCAGGAGCCAGAGGGTCTGATCAGGTTCAGGGGAATGGATAGAGGAGAACCCACAGCCATTGCTTTTTCTCCATTCCCTACTTCAGTGGGTTTAAACATTCTTTGCTCTTTGGCCCCCTTCTCCCAGGTCAGGGCCTACTCCTTTAGAAGACCCTGAGTCATTTCAGGTCAGAATTACCTAAGACAAATGATTTTTCCCTTTGGCTGAGTGAAAGGAAATCAAGTTTCCTGGATGCCTGCTAAGTCACTTAACAGGCTAATTTCTTCCCTGAATAGGAACTGGGTACAGTTTCAGCATGGGGCAGCTAGGCAACTCAGTGGATAGAGTGTTAGGCCTGAAATCAGAAAGAACTGAGTTCAAATATAGCCTCAGACTCTCACTAGCTGTGTGAGCCTGGGCAAGTCACTTAACCTCTGTTTGCCTTGGAGGCAGTTAGATGGCTCAGTAGATAAAACACTGAGCTCTAGCAAATCTAGCCTCAAACACCCACTAGCTATGGGACCCTGGGCAAGTCACTTCATCTCTATTTGCCTTAATCCATTGGAGAAGGAAATGGTAAATCACTCCAGTATCTTTGCCAAGAAAACCCAAGGGACAGTATTGACATGATGTGGTCCATGAAGACACGACTGAAGGACAACAACAGCTTCATCCATGGTCAATGGGCAGGCAGAGCAGGAGGTGTCATCATCAGTCAAGAGGTAGACTTTTGCCAAAGATGGCAGTCCAAAGTATTGTGTGACAGGGGCAGTTAGGTGGAGCAGTAGATAGAGCCCTGAAGTCAGGAGGTCTTGAGTTCAAATCCATTCTCAGACCAGACACTTGACACTTACTAGCTGCGTGACCCTGGGCAATTCACTTAACTCCAATTGCCTTGCCAAAGAAAAAAGAAAAAGAAAAAGAAAGAAAGAAAATTAAAAACAAAGTATTGTGGCACAAAGGCTCTATATTTGGTACCAAAAAGATGCAGACTGAAATCATCCACCAAAATAAGTACATTGAGGCTCAGAAAACCTGGGATAGTCAATGGGGGTCAAAATAAGCTATCAGCAGCTTTTTCTGGGAGTGGAATTGTTTTCTCTGTTTTCCACCGGTGGTCATCTGCCTAGAAGCTTGAAGTTCCCCTTCCCCCAACAAAGCCATGCTTTTTTAGGGTCATAGAAGTGAGAGCAAGAAGAAATTTCAGAGACAGCAACAAGTCCAGCTCCCTCATTCTATAGAGGAGGAAACTGAAGCTTAGAGAGGGAAAAGAACTTGTTCAAAGTCACACTGCCAAGCCTGTATTTGAACCCAAGTCCTCCTGACTCTCTAAGCAAGCAAAGGGTTTCATCCTTCATGCTTCTACAAGCTAAGTCAGAGAAGAGATGTGTGTTCAGTTGCATCCAACTCTTTGTGACCCCATTTGGGATTTTCTTGGCAGAGATACTGGAGTGGTTTGCCATTTCCTTCTCCAGCTCATTTTACAGATGAGGAAACTGTAACTAGTTTATGTATAACTAGTAAATGTCAGATAAGTCTTCCTGACTCCAGGCCCAGCACTCTAACCACTGTTTCACCTAGCTGCCCTGGGGAAGGGAAGGAAATAAATATTTATTAAGCACCTACTATGTGCCAGGTGCTGTGCTAAGAGCCTTACAAATATTATCTCATGTGATCCTTACAACATCACTAGAAAGTAAGTGCAAATACTGTCCCTGTTTTACAGTTGAGAAAATTAAGGCATACAGAAATTAGGTGACTTACCCAAGGTCACACTGATTGTGAGGACCTGAGGCTGGATTTCAACTCAAGTCTTCTTGATCCCAAGCCTAGTATTCTAATCACTGTGCCACCTATTTGCCTGGGTGGCATAATACTAGACTCAGAGTCAGTAAGAGCTGGGTTTAAATCTAGCCTCAGACACTTACTAGGTATGTGACCCTGAGTTTCTCTGTACCTCAATTTCTTTATCTCTAAAATAAGAGGGTTGGACTTGATGGCCTCAAAGGTCCATTTCAACTGAATCATTTGTCCATCTGCCATGCTGCAAGCCCCATGAGCCCTGGAGTGGCAGCACAGAGCCTCCTTTTGGTGCCCAGGAAAGAAGAAATCTCTGTGCAATGCTGCCTTGCTGTCTCCGCTCAAGCCTTCCCCTATTCTCTAAAGTGCCTTCGATGCTGTTTTTCATGTGCTCAGGGACAGTGTGTCTCCTATGAAGTGGGTTAACTATTGTAGCTTCTTGGAGAGTGAGATAATTCTCATCTAGAATAAAGTCAATCTCTTCATAATTCCAAAACACAGGTTTCACCCTTCATTGAACTGGGAACTAAATGCAAAGGGCTCCGACATGAGGAAACCATTCAGCGCCAGAAAAGGGCCCTGTCCCAACTACGGGAGCGAATCAAGGAACTGGAAAAGACCCCTGGCCTAAGTAAGTTTCCCTGCTTCTTCTCTGAGTCCTCCTGGTCATTCACTCCCTGCCCTCATTCTCAAGTCTCGAATACTTTTTCAGTGGAGCTGTGACCTCACCAACATAGTAGCCCCTTCATTGGTGCTGATCACAGCCTCTTCCTTGCTCTCCCACCCTATGCTATTCTTAGCCATGTTTTTTCATAAAGCCTCCAGCCAGTGAACTTCCTCTGGTTCTTTCAATAGTCCTTTCATGCCATTCAAGGATCCTGTTGGAATTAGGCCCTTTCTGCTGGCCCTGAAAGACCAAACTAGGAACAGTGAATAGAAAAGGCAGAGACGGGGCAGCTAAGTGGTGCAGTGGATAGAGCACCAGCCCTGGAGTCAGGAGGACCTGAGTTCAAATCCTGCCTCAGACATATAACACTTACTAGCGTGTGACCCTGGGCAAGTCACATAACCCCATTGCCAGAAAAAAAAAAAAAGGCAGAGAGGCCAATTTGGGCTTAATGTTGGGAAAAACTTCCTAGCAAAGAAAACAATCCAGAAGTGAGATGTCTGGTTTTGAGAAGTAACAATAATAGTTAACAATGACATAGGTTTACTGAAGTGCCTGATGTATCTCATTTGTTATGAGGTTTGTCTCCCTGAAGGTCTTTAAGCAAAGGCTGCATGTCCATTTGTCAAATATATTATAGCAAGGATGTTTTAGTCCCTGCTGGGACCACTGAAATCTGAAGAGACTAAAGCCATTCTGAGTTTCTGTGACTCTATTAATCTGTTAATCCTCATTTTTGGCACTTAACAAACCCATTCCCTTTTCTGATCATATGTTTTTTGTCATACATATCCTTCATGATGTCTCCCATCACTCCTTGGGCACAAGGCAATGTTATCTAGTGGCTGGAGCACTGATCTTAAAATCAAGAAGACCTGGGTTTGAATGCCACCTCAAGTTCTTACAAGTTGGATGACCAAGGATATATCACTTCACTTTTCTGGGCCTCAGTTTCCTCATCTATAAAATGAGAGGCTTAGACTCAATGACCTCTAATACCCCTTCCAACTCTAAAACTTATGGTCTAATTTAACATGGGCAACAGGCTATAGTCTAGTTAGATGTCCACTGTGCATTTCTATGGCCTTTTTGGGTCATCTGCAATTTTGCTATTTCTGAGTCACTTGTGTCATTCTATATTCAGAGGAATTAAGCTAACTACTCCTCTTAAAGTACACTCATTCAGGTTGTTGTCTTAAAATGCTGGGCTTTTATAATAAGAACATGGTGAGATGGGTGTCAGAAAACCAGACAATTTGAGTTCTAGGGCCATCTCCATTACCAGATGACCTGGTTAAGTGTCTCAGTTTTTCTCTAAGTAAAATGGGTGTTAGGGTGCCTACTTCTCTTTATGTCTCAGGAATGTTGTTAAGTGAGATGAGATAACCAATGTGAATTCCAGTCAATTCAATTGACAAGAGATGTGATCCACACCCCCATGGGTTTTACACACACTTTCTAAAAAGTTCTGCATTGTTTCAGAATTGGAATAGTGGCAATGTCTAAATGTTCTAATTCCTCATCTTAGTATGGAAGTGTCCTTGGGTTCTTCTCTGAGGATCTGCTAATGGGGCACAGGTTCCCATGATGTTTACCAAACTGGAAAGGCAAATATAACAATAATTCAATTCAATTCAAGAAACATTTATTAAACTCTTTGTATGTGCCAGGCACTGGGGATACAAAAAGAAGCGAAAGAAAATCTTTGCCCTCAAGGAGCTTGCAATCAAATGACAATGATCATAACAATGATGATGATGATGGTGATGGTGATTACAGCATTTTTATAGTACTCTTTTTTATAGTACTTTTACTATAGTATAGTAAGGTTTACAAAGCACTTTATCTACATTAATCTTCTGAATGGATTAGATGTAAAGAGGCTCATGCCAGAAGGCTGGGGGCAGAGTGACAATCTTTGCAGCCACAGAAACTTGTGAAGACCCTCTACTGAGGTACATTTCAATTCATGTGTGATCTGTGTCAATAAGTTAATCAACAAGCATTTTTTTTTTTGGAGACTTAGTCTCCCTATCCTGCTCTGACTAGAAAAGCAGTGATCATTCACAGGCTCAATCTCAATCATCATGAAAGTTACACTTGGTTCCATTTTTCCAACTGAGGCCACTTCCCATCCTGCCCCTTCCTCTTTGGCAGCCTACTCTCCCACTTCATCTGGGGCCATCACCAGTCATCTTGATTTTTGTCTTGTCACTGGACTCCAATGACTGGAAGAGGGAGACTGACAGCTTTGCATAGCCCTGCCTCACTTAAATCCAATTCACTCACAAGTCAAGACATCACCCTCATGATGTCATTGGTCCTTTTCCAGAACAAAGGACCAACATCAACAACAACATCCCTCCGCTCCCAGAGATTATCATATTTGTGCAAACACCCCATTGACTTTAGACCTACTGTGTGCCTCTCAGGACTCTAGAGCTCAATCAGTCTCCCCAGTAGCAGAGGTTTATGGGTGTGAGCCCCCACACTAGCTCAATAGGCATTTGTGAAGCAGTCATTAAGAACCTACTATGTGCCAGGTACTGAGGAAACAAAGACATAAATGAAACATCCTCTGTCCTCAAAGAACTTTCATTCCATCAGGGGGACATTTGCACATCGAGTAATATAAAGAGGGTGCACAACATAGGTGGGTGGAGTCTCCACACTGACAAAATCATGGATCCTAAGACCATTAGAAAAATGTTATTCCAGAATAAGCATAAGTTAGAAGCATCATGTGTGCTGGAATTAGAGTCAGAAAACTTGGGTTCAAATGCTGGCACTGCCGCTTATCGCCTGGACGAGTTATCATCTTTTGGGGCCTCACTTTTCGCCTCATTATGTTAAGAGGGTTAGACTAGATGACTTCCTGGCTCTGTATGATGGCTATGATTCTTGACCCAGGTCAGTAAGACAACTCACCATCAATTTCATGATCTCAGCCTGCTTATTTGTTGTTCAGTCATTTCAGTTGTGCCTGACTCTTTGTGACCCCATTTGGGGTTCTCTTGGCAAAGATACTGGAGTGGTTTGCCATTTCCTCCTCCATCTCATTCTACAGATGAGGAAACTGAGGCAGGCTACGGTTAAGTGATTCGCCCAGGGTCACACACCTAGTAAGTGTCTGAGGCTGTATTTGAACTCAGATCTTCCTGACTCCAGGCCCAGAGCTCTATCCTCTGCACAACCTAGCTGCCCCCAATCTGCTTGTATCTTCTCCCATAATTGGAGGACTTGACACAGAAGCAGAACAACCATTTATTGGTAATTCTTAGTGGAATACAGCCAGGAATGATGGCCTCTCTGGTCCCTTCCACCTCTGATGATTGTGTGAATGCTTTCAACCTTTCTAGAAGAAAATTCTTGAAGGACATGCATCTTCACACTGACAATGTGTTCTGGAGCAGAGGAGAACAAATGAAGAGTTGTTCTTGTCATTAAATTAAGATCTTACGTTAGGCCCTTGCCCTTGAATGTATTTTGTCTTTTCACAGATGCTGAAGGCACAGGGATGGAACCACTTCCAGAATCCAAGAAGCCCAAATTGGGGGAAAATGCCAAAATGATGGAGAAGGAGTCAAGCTTACTATCTCTGCCGAACATTGATCTCAGAGTAGAAAGCAAACCAATTCACTCTTTGGTAGGCCCAGGAGTCATGGGGAATGGGAACCCAAAAGGAATCCATGAAACATAGATGAGACCATGGGCCATGGGCCATGGGCCATATGGGCCTCTATGTTCCATGAGAACTGGAGGAGCAAGCAGAGTATTGGTTTTTGAGTCAATGGGCCTGGATACGAATCCCAACTTTGCTACTTATTTTTTTTTTGTCACTTATGTGACCTTGAAGAAGTCATTTCTCATTGCCTCAATTTCCCCATCTCTAAAATGAGGGGTTGGACTAGCTTATCACTAAGGGCCCTTTAAGCATTAAAGCCTGTCCGGCCTACCTCAATTATTAAAGGCACAAATGACCAATTTTTAGATCTTGGCTTAGGTGATGGTTAATGCCCAACAACACTCCGCTTGTAAGTACCTAGATGGCAAATACTGTTTGATTTTTATCTTTTTTCCCCTAGCACTTAGCAGAGTATCCTGACACACAGAAGCTTAGTAAATGCTCAGAGTTGAATTGAATTTTTTGACAACAGGCTGAGGGTTCACACAGTGTTCAGGAGGCAGCATAAATGAATTTAGGATAACAGATTTCAAGCTGGAAAAGACCTTAGAGGTCAACTGGTTCAACTCTTTTATTTTGCAGAGGGCAAGTGACTCGCCCAAGGCCACACAGGCAGAAAGTAATAGACCCAGGATTGTAGTATTATAGATTTGTGGCTAGAATGGGCTTCTGAGACCATTTAGTCCAACCCCTTCATTTTACAGATGAAGAAACTGAGGAACAGAAACATGAAGTGATTTGCCCAAAAGTAGTAAGTGGCAGAGCAGAGATTCAAATTCATGTGTTTTATAATCTCTGATTCCAAATGCTCTGCACCACAATGAAAATATATTTGTTGTGGGTTGTACCTCCACTGTAAGCAGCAAAAAGTCTTAGCAAGAATTCCATGAAACTATTGGTGAACCAGAAGAACTTGTATTAATGGCCTAGCAAGGCCGGGTGTCCCAGGTGTGGGCACACACATTTAAGACAGACATACAGCTTTTTATTACCTATTCCTGATTCAAATTTCCCTCCCCTGTTTCCCCATTGACTGGGTACTACAGAGGTTACAGCCTATCCGAAGCACCTAATTTCCCTATTGCGATCCCTGCCCCTGTTTACATCTCCCACTCCCCACAATTCGGTGACCCCATCCCTTATTTACTTTTGCCCTTATTTGGGTGTGCAAACACCCCTTTTGCTTGATATGTGGATATGTTAATCTATACCTAACTTCAGAACTGGTTTTCACTGGTTAGTCTATTCACCCACCAGTAGCGTTTTCTTATTCTGCTTTATGGCTTCCTTTGTTCAACTTCCACCTAACCCTTAGATTTCATCCCTTAGGTTTCACCTGACTTTTATGAAAATGAAAAACTAGCTGTTTCTCACACCACCAACACAGATTGCCTCCTTCTCTCCCCCACCCATACATTAATAGATGCTATTATCACACTTACTAGCCACCCTGGACAAGTCACTTAAACCTCTGTTTGCCTCAGTTTTCTCATCTGTAAAGTGGGGATAACAGCACATACCTCCCAGGATGTTGTGAGGATCAAATGAGACGATAACTATAAAGTGCTGAGTTGCCATGGCTAAAAAAATATTCCTCATCTGGAGGCTGACTCTCCAAACTTAAACTTACAAAGCCTCTGAATTTGGACTTGTCCACAAGTAAGTTTGTGGCCATCTAGGTAGTCCAGTGGATAGAGTTCCAGACCTGGAGTCAGGAAGATTTGAGTTCAAATCCTGCTTCAGACACTTACTAGCTGTGTGACCCTGGGCGAGTCACTTAACCTGCTTGCCTCAATTTCCTCATCTGCAAAATGAGCTGGAGAAGGAAATGGCAAATCACTCTAGTATCTTTGCCAAGAAAATCCCAGATGAGGTCACAAATTGTCAAACATGACTGGGGAAATTACTAAAAAACAACAATGTCTGTGGCCAGGCAGGCAAAGCCTTTGAGAGTCCAGGGTGTCCATCAGGCCAAGATGACCCTGTGAAGAAGGGTGCCAGTGGAGCAGAATCTAAAATCACTAGAAAAAATGTCCCCCTTTTGAAGTGGATGAGGTTTAGTTTGCCCAGAAAATCATTCTAGTCAGTCCTGCAACTGAAGGCGCACACATCACCTACCACATGGGTGCGTGCTGGGGTTTCTGGTAACACTGGTTAGGTAAGCAATGATGCTTCTAGCCTGTGTCTTTCATGGAATCCTAAGTGGGTATCTCCCTGAAGTTGCTGCTGGTGATGAGTTTGAGCCATGCAAATATTGCTGGGTTTGGTTTTTGTTTTTTTTTGGGGGGGGGGTTCTTGTTTTGTCTTAAATATTCAGGCTTTGGCAGCTGGGTTAGTTCCCCATCAAATGCATTCCCTAAGTGGCCACCAAAATTCTGGAATGACCCCTGGGTGGTAGGCAACCTCACTGCAGAGCAAAGAGGCAAGAAGTGCCAACGAATGATAGCATGGAAACACTTTGGTAAGTGAAAGGACAGGGAGAGGTTATAAATATTTGTGCAACTCAATAACATGGTGTTAGGATGTGGACCTTAGGCCTGGGTCAAAATCCCACCGCTGATATTTCCTAGCTGTGTGACCCTGGGCAAGTCCCTTAAGCATCATATGGTTCTAGGACTTGGATCTTTAGTGACAAGAGGGCTGGATTTGGAATTAGGGGTCCTGGGTTCAGATGCTGACCCTGCTGCTTACTGGCTGTGTGATCTTGGTCTAGTCCTTTCTCTCTCTGGGTCTCCCTTTTTCTTCCTTTGTAAAATAAGGAGATTGGACTAGCTGACCCCTGAGCTCCATTCCAACTCCAAATCAATGTGATCCTGTGACTCAGTGACCTGTTAAGCCATCGCTAGGGTTGGGAATCGGTGGCAGTGAAGGGAGATCCCATACCGGGAGTTTCCTGAACCTACAACTCCTCCATCGATATTTATGTCTGAGTACTGTCACACAATGGCTATTACCTAAGAAGCATTATCTTGGAGGGAAAAGTGCTACTTTGTAGCTATATACCGGCAATTATGGAGCAAATCGTGGCATTGTACACAATGTAACCCCTTAATAAACACTGTTTGCTCCTAGCTTGGTTTTCCTTGCCCTGCCTCCCTCACTGGGTTGTTGGGAGAGGAAACTACATTGCAAATTGTAAAGCCCTAGCGAGATCCGGGCTGGCTTTGTAACCTGCCGATTTACCTGGATGATTTCTCCAATGAGAAGGTCAAGAGAGATAATCGCTAAGCTTTCTTCCAGCCTCACATCCTGGGATCCAAGGATTATATCAATGTAGCCACATCTGCTACACCATTTAATTCATGCCCATCATTTTCCTCCATTCGGTTTTGTAAGAGGAGTCTGAGACTGATAATAGGTAAAGAAACCCATGCTGGGTGTTAAACACCTCCCATAGTGAATCCTTAAACCCAGATTTTGTTCGCAGAAGATTTAGCAGGGTAATTTGTGGTCATTAGGATTATTGGATTAGAACAGTTTTCCATTCAGTCAGCTTTCGTTATTTAACGGGGCAGATGCCGGGTTGTTTAAAAAAAAAAAATCCCTCACTATGCCCCTAATTTGTCTTAGGAAATTCTGAAAGTTTAAAGCTGAAAGTGACCGGGGAGATATACTCTCCATTCAGTCCACACCCTTTTTACAAAGAAGGAAACTGAGACTAGAGCAAAGAATGGTGCAATAGGAAAAGTGCTGGATAGAGAATCAGAGGGCTTGAATTGGAGCGTGGCCCAGCTCCCTACTACATGGATAATCCACAGCAAGTCACTTTAACTTTTTAAGCCTCTCTATTCTTATCTGCAAAGTAGACAGGAGGCATTAAATGACCTCTGCAGAGCCATTCTAAAACTATAATCCTATGAATAATAATAGCTAAAGTTTATGTTACATTCAGGGCTTACAAAGCATTTATATGTAGAAGTCAATCTCATTTGAGTCTCTTCACAACCCTGCGAAGTAGGTATTATTATCCCCATTTTACAGATGAGGACACTGAGGCAGAGAACTGTCCAGAGTCATAAAAATCCCGAGGTGGGATTTGAATTCAGATCTTCCTGACTCCAGGTTCAGTATTCTATTTACCATGCTAAGCTTGAGAGTCAGGATTCAAACCCAGGTCTTTGGGCTCCAGAGGCAAAGCACTCTCCATATAGCATATAGCGTGCTGTCAGATGAACAGTTGCGACCACAGGTGCACCCTAATTTTTATGACTTAGCTAAGCCCACTTGATGTTATTCTTTTGCCATGAAGAAGCATAAGACTGCATTTTGAGAAATGTTATTTAAATTTGATAAATATAAGAATGTATTATTTATATCTGAGAATATAAGAAAATGGGGGAATGAGACCAAGTTTCAATGTTTGGGAGACTTTCTGTAACCCCACAGTTCCAGGCCCTTTGATTGTAGAAAATTCAAATTAAATACCAAGATTTTTTTTTAATTCTTCTCATTTCAGCCCTCAAATTGCCTTCCCAGCCCATCTGCAGAGAGGTCAGCAAGGGTGGATTTGACTGAGACTCTAGACCTCAGTGAGAAGCTGGTATGTGGGGGGGGGACCCCTTAAACTCTTGCTAGAACTATGGACTGGGGGCAGCTGGGTGGTGCAGTGGATAGAGCACTGGCCTGAAGTCAGGAGGACCTGAGTTCAAATCTGGCCTCATACCAAACACTTGACACTTGCTATCTGTGTGACCCTGGGCAAGTCACTTAACCGCAATGGCCTAAAAACAAAACAAAACTATGGACTGAATGGAGGACATAGGACTTCTTAACTTAAATTCTAAAATAAAAAGAGGGGGGCTTAAATTGGACTCAGGAGATTTGGGTACAAATCCAGCTGTGCAATTTACTACCAGTTTGAGCTAGTACCAGTCACTTAAATTCTCTCTAAGCCTCAGTTTCCTAATCCATAATATGGGGGTGATGAGAATACTTGTACTACTTACCTAATTAGGTTGTTGTGAGCATCAAGTAAGATCATGTATGTAAAGCATAAAGAAATAAAGGGAGACCTAAATAAGAGATACATTCAGTGCTCTTGGATAGGCCTTGCCAACAGGATATTACCAAAATTAATCTACAGATTTAGTGCTAAATCAATTAAATTACCAAGGGGGTACTTTATAGAACTAAACAAAACAATAACAAAATTCATTTGGGAAAGAAAAAAAGAGACCTAGAGTCTCAAGAGAAATATATACATATACACATACATATTTATATGTGTATGTATGTGTGGATATAGATATAGATATAGATATAGATAGATGGATGGATGGATGAACTAAGGGGACATAAAATTATCCTGCCTCAACCTATATTGTTGAATAATTACCATTATAACTATTTGGTACAGGTTAAACAATTTTAAAAAATAAATCAATGAAGAGACGAGAAAAACAAAAATGCTTGTTTAACCTAAGAATATGATTTATAGTGGAAAGAACTCCCTATTTGAAAAGAACTAGTGGGAAAACCGGAAAGTGGCCTGGCAGAAATTATATCTAGATTGGCATTTTATATCATATAGCACAATAAGCTCCAAATGTTTACTTAACCTGCTTGTAAAGGGTCACATCACTGAAAAAAGGAAAATGGAGACATGCAGAAGAAAGTACCTTTTTACAACAATGACTAAAGGAAGAATTCTTCACTAAAGAATGAATAGAAGTGATCATTAAAGACAAAGTAGACAATTTTGATTATGCCACAACACCAAAAAAAAAACTGTTGTAGAAACAAAATCAATACAGATGGAATAAGAAGAGAAACTATAGAGTGGAAAAAAGAATTGCCCCAACTATCAAGAGTAGAAAAGAATAGGGATTCCTCTAGTGTATGTTTTGGTACATGTGGCTGCTGAGGTCCCTTCCAACTCTCAGATTCTGGGATCACTGATAAAAGCCTTACCTCCAAGACATATAGGGAATCAACACGTATAAGACCAAGAGCCATTCCCCCATAGATAAATAATTAAAAGATATGAACAGTTTTCTTTCTTTTTTTTTTAAGAGGCAATCTGGGTTGAGTGATTTCCCTGGAGTCACACAGCTAGTAAGTGTCTGAGTCCAGATTTGAACTCAGGTTTTTCTGACTCCAGGGCTGGCACTCTATCCACTGCTCCACCTAGCTGCCTCTGATATGAACAGGATTTTTTTAATAGAAATTATCCACAAATATGTGAAAACATGTCCCAAATCACTAATTATAAGAGAGATGCAAATTAAAACAAACCTGAGGTTTCACCTGACACCCAGAAAATTGGCAAAGATGACAAAAAGATGGAAATGGTTGATGCTGAATGAAGCTATGGGAAAATAAGCCCAGTAATATTGTTTTGTTGGAGCTCTGAATTAAAAAGTTGTTCTGGAAAACAGCTAGAAAATATGAGAAAACTGACTAAACTAAACATACATTTTCACCCAGTGATCCCATAACCAGGCATATATTCCCAGCTAAAGAGATTAAAGATAGGAACAAAAGTTCAAAATGTGCCGAAGATGTCTATAGCAACCAATCAGTGAGCGTTTATTAAGCATCGACTATTGCTAGACACTGTTCAGTCATTGTTGGATGCTAGGGATACAAAGAAAAAGAAGAAAAAAACCCTGCCATAAAGAAGCTTACATTCTCTCATCACTCCCCTTCCCCAACCCTTCTGAGCTGAGAACCTTGCTTCATATTTTGCCCAAAAAATCTAGGCCATTTGCCATGAGCTCCCTCTTCTCCCCTCCTCCTCATGTCATATCATTCAGACGCCTTCTATCATAGTCTCCTCCTTCATTCTGTTGCACATAATGAGGTGACCCTTCTCCTTGCCCAGGCAAACCCCTCTGCCTGCACAAGTGATCCCATTCCATCCTGTCTCCTCCAGCAGCCTGCCCCCTCTGTCATCTCCACTCCCTCACTTATCTTCAGCCCCTTCTTGCCTCCTGGCTGCTTCCCTACTGTCTACAAACCTACCCATGTCATTCCCCAAATCCTCAAAAAACCCTCTCTTAATCCATCCCTCCCCACTAGCTGTTGTCAACAGGATTTTACTGAGCCAGACTCTAACCTGAGAGTGACAAAACAGCAGACCAGAAACAAAGTGCCAGTAATCAGGTGGCTGTTTAATTAATTAGTTTAATTATAAGGAACAGATTTGCAAATCTGGAAATTTTTACTGTCATTCCATATCTCTTTTGCCTTCTGTGGCTAAAGTCTCGGAGAAGGTTATCTGCAGTAGGTACTTCCACTTCGACTTCCCCTCCTGTCACTCTCTTTACTTTCTGCTTCTAATCTGACTTCCAGTCTCATCATTCAACCGAAACTACTCTCCTCAAAGTTACTAATAATACCTTAATTGCCAAATCCAATGGCCTTTTCCCAATCCTCATTTTTTTATACCTCTCTGCAACTTTTGTTTGTTTCTTTTTTTATTTTATTAATTTATTTATTTTTAGTTTTAAACATTCACTTCCACAAGATTTTGAGTTCCAAATTTTCTTCCCATCTTGTCCCTCCCCCCCACCCCAAGATGGCATGCATTCTGAATACCCCTTCCCCTCATTTGCCATCCCTGCTATACCCCCCTTCTCTTAACCCCTTCACCTTCAATTTTCCTGTAGAGCAGGATAGATTTCTATACGCCATTGCCTGTATATCTTATTTCCCAGTTGCATGTGAAAACAATTTTTTTAACGTTTGTTTTTAAAACTTTGGGTTCCAAATTTTCTCCCTTCCTCCCTCCCCACACACCCTCACTGAGAAGACGAGCAATTTGATACAGGTTATACATGTTCTGCAACTTTTGACAACACTGTCCATCACCCTCTTCTCCTTGTTACTCTTTTCTATTTAGGTTTTGTGACATTGCTCTCTCCTGGTTCTGCTCCCTGTCTGACCACTCTTTCTGTGTCTCTTTTGCTAGATTCCCCCAAGGCTCTGTCCTGAGGCTTCTTCGTTTCTCCCTCCGTACTCTTTAGCTTGGGGATCTTCCATGGCTTCAATTATTATCTCTGTGCTGATGATTCTCAGATCTCAAACATATTTGTCCAGCTCTAACCTCTTTTCTGACTTTCATTCTTGTATATCTAACTGCCTCTAACTGGATGCCCAGTAGACATCTAAAATTCAACATGTCCAAAACTGAACTCAGTATCTTTTCCCCTAAACCCTCTTCTCCCCTGATTTCCTTATTACTGTCAAGGGTACCACCACCCTCTCACACACCCAGGATTGCAAAATGTTATCCTTCACTACTCACTCTCTTTCATCCCTCCCTTCATATCCAACCACTGGTAAAGTCCCTTAATTTTTACCTTCATGACATATCTAGTGTTTGTCCCCTTCTCTAACTCTGATGCTGCAACCATCCTGGTTGCCACCATTTCCACCAAATCCATTATACCCGCCATCTCCACCTCCCTAACTGCCTCTGTTTCTGCCACCACCATAACCACCTCTTCCACCAAGTTTCCACCATGGTTGAAGTTTCCTCCACCACCTCCACAGCTTCCTCCTTGACCCATAAAATTTCCTGAGCCTCCTCCACTACCTCTTTGAGAATCAGCAGCCTACATCACTTGTTCCAAAAGGGCCTTTTTCACTTCACAACTATGCCCATTAATAGTATGATATTTCTTTTTTTTTAATTTTTATTTCTTTATTTTTATTTTTTATTTTTTTAATTTTCTTTATTTTTTTATTTTTTTGTATGATATTTCTGAACAATTTTGTCACATGGATCATGATCATCAAGAGTCACAAAAGCAAATCCTCTCTTCTTTCCACTTTCCATAACTTCTATAGTTTCCATCTTGCTATACTTTTCAAAGTAGTCTCTTAAATTATAGTCTTCTGTATCTTCTTTAATACCACCAACAGGGGCAGCTAGGTGGTGCAGTGGATAGAGCACCGGCCCTGAAGTCAGGAGGACCTCAGTTCAAATCTGGCTTCAGACTAAACGCTTGACACACTTACTAGCTGTCTGACTCTGGGCAAGTCACTTAACCCCAATCGCCTAAAAAAAAATACCACCAACAAAGATGTTCTTTATGGTTAGATGCGCACCGGGTTTTACAGCAATCCTCTCTAGAAACAGCTCTTTTTGGTTCCACTACACACCCAACAGCCTTAGGTGTCTGAGCACACATTGCTGCATCTACCTCTTTTACATAAGAAGTCACAAAACCAAAGCCTGTGGAATGTTTTGTTCGGGGATCTCTCATCACCACCACGCAACCTGTGAAAATGTCCCATTTTTCAAAGTGTTCTCTCCTAAACTATCATCCGTAGTTTCAAAACTCAAGCCAACAATAAACAGTTTTCTCAACTGCTCTGGCTCCTTTGGGTTTTGACTGTTTTACCTCCATTTTGAGACCAGATGCTGGTGTTCAATATGGGACCCTCCAGGCACTTTCACTGTCTGTTCCCCACCCCTACACCCCCATGCTTGGAATGCTTTCCTTCCTTATCTCCAATTCCTAGCTTACCCAGCTTCTTTTAAGTTTTATCTGAAGTCCTACTTTCTGCAAGAACCCTTTCCCAGTCCTCCTTCATTTTAGTGCCTTCCTTTTGAGATTTCTACCCTAATCTATTCCTGTATATATCTTACTTAAATACAATTGTTTGCAAGTTGTCTCCCCAATCACACTGTGAACTGCTTGAGATCAAGGACTGTTTTTTAAAACCTTTCTTTGTATCTCCAATGTATATCGCTTAGCCCTTTGCCAGACACATAGTAGGTGCTTAATAAATGCTAGCTAACTGACTGACTTTCTGACCCTGGAAGTAATAGGGAGCCACTGAAATTTATTAAAGCAGAAAACTGATATCTTCAGACTTTTGCTTTAGAAATATCACTCTGGCAGCTATGGATTAGAGAAAGGAGAGTCTTGAGGCAGGGATACCAATCAGGAAAATAGTGCAAAAGTCCCTTGAAAAGATGAGCTAGGGTGGTGGCTGTATGAGTGGAGAGGAGACAAGCTGCAAGAGGCAGAATCAGCAAGACTTGGCAACTGGTAAGAAGTGAGAAAGTGAAGTTGGGTGAAGAGTTGAGGATGATTCCAAGGCTGGGAACCTAAATGACTAAAATGATGGTAGATCCCTTGAAAGAAATATAAAAATTGGGAAGAGTGTTGGATTGGGGCAATAGGTTTGGGTGGGTAGCAACATTTTTTGTGGTAGCAAAGAACTAGAAACAGCCTGGGTGCCCATCAAAAGGACAATGATTAAACAAATTGTGCTATGTGAAAACAATGGAATTTTATTGTGCCACAAGAAATGACTAAGAAAAAGAATTCAAGAGAAGCAGAAACAATTTATTTGAATTGGAACAGAGAGGGGAAAAAAAACTCCAATCGAAAGAACAATATGTATGCTACCTACAGCAATGGAAACCAAAAGAAACCCAAAAGGAAGCCAAACTCTGGGTAATTGTCAAAACCAATGTTCATCTTGGAGAACAGATAGTGATCATGGTGCCCTCCTCTCCTCAAAGGGCTGCCAGGGCAGAAAGTCAAATGTTTGTGAGTCACAGTCACTGGGGCCTTTGTTTTTACTGAATTGTTTTCTTTGTTATTAGGGAGGGTTAGCTATGGCAGTGGAGGAGAGGGGTCCAGAAATAAGTGTGATGAAAAATGAAAACATCAATGACACTTATTTTTCAATGAGATAATGTCTATGAAGTGTATCATCAGCTGAGAAGAGTTATGTCTGTATCAGCTGCCTCTACAGGAATCATATGCGATTGTAAGAGGGTAAAAATGGATTCGGCTTCATTATTTGACCTAAGTATTGTATGATACTGGAAATTCTGAGTGAATGTTGTCACCTTACAGAATATTAGAATGTCAAAGCTTCAGAGGACCCTTAGAACATGGAATGTCAGAGCTGGTTGGGGGGAGTGGGGGGCCTTAGCATATGAAATGTCAGAGCTGAGAGGGGCCTCATAGCACAAAATGTCAGAGCTGGGAGGGCCCTTAGAACATAGAATGTCAGTGCTAGGAAGGATCCTAGAGCACAGTGTTGGTGCTGGGAAGACCTCAGAACACAGAGTGTCAGAGTTGGGAGGGCCCTTAGAACATAGAATGTCAGAGCTGGGAAGAGTCCTTAGAACATAGACTATGATTAAGGACTTAGAACAGATTGTCAGAGCTGGGAACATAGAATAGAGAATGAACATGAAATGGCATCACTGGGAGGGATCTGAGCATCCTCTCTGTGGGATCCAATATCCCACAGTTGCCTCTGTAGAATATTGATTGTCAAAACTGGAAGAGACCTTAAAGGCTCTTTAGGCTAACAGTTTACAATTGCAAAAATTGAGGCCTAGAGAGACAAAGTAATTTACGCACTGAGGATCACATGGTGAGTTCATAGCCAAACCTAGCCAAACACTGAGGTCTACTGACTCCTAGCCTGCTGTTGTTTTCCCTATGGCATAACTGATCTGTAAGTTTTCTACTTGACTCCCAGTGAGATGCTAATAATAAAATACACAAATGAGTGAAAGAATGAACAAGTAGATAAATGAATAAGTAAATGAATGAATGAATAATGATAATAATATTGCTGAAGGATGATGATGAATCTCCCCTTCTGTAGGGCTTTAAAATTTGCTGCTTATTTGACTCATATCAGCCCTGAAAGATAGGTAGTACAAGAATTATTGTCCCCATTTTATGCATGAGAAAGCTGAGAATGAGAGAGGAGGGTAAGTGCTTTGTCCAAGGTCACATAGATAAGCAGTTTTGGAGCCAAGACTCAAACCTAGGGCTCCTTATCCTGAATCCAGACACTTTCTCACTTATTTGTTCCCACTTCTTTGAGACTAGGTAACACAGTGGATAGAACACTGAGCCTGGTGCCAGGAAGACCTGAGTTCAAATCCAACCTCCAATCCTTACTAGCTGTGTGAGCCCGGGCAAGTCACGGCACCCTGTTTGCCTCAGTTTCCTCATCTGTCAAATGAGTCGGAGAAGAAAATGACAAACCACTTTAGTATCTCTGCCAAGAAAAATCCCAAATGGGGTCATGAAGAGTCGGACACAAGTGAAACTAGGAACAAGACTAACAGGGAATGAAACTAAAAGTATCACTGATTCAACAATTCAGCAGCTGTAGAAGCACCTCTTAAGTGCCAGGCACTGTGCCAGGTGACAGGGAGATCAAAGCAAAACAATGGCATAAGAAGTCTGTGTTTCTGGAGGCAGGAGGAGGGATAAAACTTATATGAAAATAAGTATTCTCTAAGAGGAATTTAGAAAAGTACGAATGCTACCAAGTTGGGAAATCAAGGCTCGATTCCTGGTAAAGGAGGCAGGTTTGTGAGAGATGGAGACAAGGGGGAAGTGAACTTCCTGCACTGGGAGGAGCTTGTGCAAATGTGTAAATGGAGATGGAATATCAAGTCTGGAGAACAGTCAGCAGCCTAATTCGACTAGAACATTGAAGAATATGAAATAAGGCTAGATGGGTCGGTAGAATCCCAATTTTGGAAGGCCTTAAATGTGAAGATGAAGAGTTTGTAGTTTATTCTATGGGCAATAGGGAGCCACAGACTAATGCAAGGGAGTAACCCAGGCAGGCCAGTTCCTTAGGAAGATCATTTTGGCAGCCATGATGATGGCCAATGCCCGGTCCCGGCATCTGTTTGCCCCATGCAATAGCAGAAAATGAGAGGCCAATCTAAGTGCACCTAGCACAGTCCCTGGCATATAGTAGGTGCTTAATATTTATATAGTAGGTGCTTAATAAATGTTTATATAGTAGGTGCTTAATAAATATTTATTGACTGACATGAAAATCCCAGCAGCAGCATGTAAGTTCCTTGAAAGCAGGGATTTGTTGTTCTCATTTTTTGTCTTTGTTATCTTTAGCCTCTGCATGAAAGTTAAATAAGGTGACAATATTCAACTTTATCATATTCCTTTTCCAATCTTAAACCAATCAATTGTTCACCTTATTTATTTAACTTATATGTAGAATGTATCAAGCAAAATACAAGGCTGGACCAATCAAAAACTGGAATTAAGGTTACCAGGAGGAATACCAACAACATCAGACGATACCAGTCTGATGGCAGAAATCAAAAAAGGATTAAGAAGCCTCTTGGTGGGGGCAACTAGGTGACGCAGTGGATAGAGCACCAGCTCTGGAGTCAGGAGGACCTGAGTTCAAATCCTGTCTCAGACACATAACACTCACTAGCTGTGTGACCCTGGGTAAGTCACTTAACCCCAATTGACTCCCCCCCCCCCAAAAAAATAGAAGCCTCTTGGTGAGGGTGAAAGAGGAGAATGTAAAAGCTGGCTTGAAGCTTAACATTAAAAAACAAACAAACCAAAAAAAAACAAAAAAACCAACTATGATCTTGGCAAGTGGTCCCTTTACTTCCTGGCAAATAGAGGGAGAAGAAATGGAAGCAGTGTCAGATTTTAGATTCTTGGACGCAAAGATCACTGCAGCCATGAAATTAAAAGACACTCTTTGGAAGAAAAGCTGTGGCAAATCTGGACAACATAGTACAAAGCAAAGACATCGCCTTGCTGACAAAGGTCCATATAGTCAAAGGTGCGGTTTTTCCAGTAGCAACATACGACTGTGAGAGTTGGATTATAAGGAAAACTGAGTGCTGCAGAATCAACACTTTGGAATTGTGGTGCTAGAAAATACTTTTGAGAATCCCTTGAACAGCAAGAAGAGCAAATCAGTTAACACTTAAATAAATTCAGGCTATTCATTGGAAAGACAAATACTGATGCTCAGTGAAGCTTACCTTGGCTGCATAATGAGAAGATGGGACTCATTAAGAAAGACCCTGATGTTGGGAAAAATTGAAGGCAAAAGGAAAAGAGGATAACAGAGGATGAGATGAATGGATAGTATCATGGAAACAATGAACACAAACTTAGATAAACTTTGAGATATAGTGAAGGATAAAAGGGCCTGGCATGGGATGGTCCATGGGGCCACAAAGAGTCAGATATGACTGAAGAGCTGAAGAACTGAACCACAACATCTTTAGCCTAGTAAAGTACTCAAACATTCAGATAGATCTGCCATTTCAAGGATGCCAATATTTGTAGGTAACAATAACAATAGTAATAATAATAACTAGTATTTATATAGTGCTTCATATATATGTGTATATATGTATATATGTATATACATATAAATAATCTCATTTGTTCCTCACAATAACCCTACAAAGAAGGTGCTACTGTTATTATCATTATTACCATTTACAGATAATAATAGCTAACATTTTTACAGTGCTTTAAAGTTCATGATTCACTTTACATATACTACATCATTTCATCCTCACAACACTACTGGGAGATAGGCACTCTTATTAACCTATTTACAGATGAGAAAACTAAGACTGAGAGAGGTTATATGATTTTTTCCAGGGCCATGAAGCTAATATGTGTCTAAGGCAAGATTTGACCTCAGGTCTCCTGACTGTAAATTCAGATCTCTATCCACCATGCCACCTAGATACACCTTCATAGGTGCCTGGTAATTGTTTGTTGAATTGAACTGAATTGAAAATTGAAATTTTTTTTTTCAAAGAGTCATGATCATTTCTCAGTCAAACCCTTAATCGACAAACTGCTTTCCTTCGTAGTACATGGATATGAGTAAAACACTCAGCAGCCTAATGAACATCAGGGATATGTCGGGAAACATACCTATGAAATACCTTTCCCAGAAGGAGCGGGAAAAGGTCAACCAGCTTCGGCAGAGGGACCTAGAGCTGGTGTTTGATAAGATCAGCCAACTCAAGAACCGGCTGGAGCGGAAGGAGGAGCTTCTGAGAGAATACGAAAGAGATAATGAAGCACTCAGGTACCCTGAAAGTTTCTTACAAACTTCCCCAGAGTCGCGTCCCTTATCTTGGGGAAACAAACACACATACACACACACACACACACACACACATACACATACACACCACCCCTAAAATATGGGCAATCAGACCATCTAGGTGCTGGGTAAGGATAAGAGAGATCACTTGCAAATGCTGAATAAATGCAGTGAGATAGATTTTAACTCTATTGTCTCCTGCAATGCCAGTTTGGATCCCATTTTCCCTGAGGTGTGCATCCCCTCCATTGCCTAGCCACATCCTGTATCTCTCCTTGATCTATGCCTTACCTTAAATATCCCATTTGAAAGACTGCTGACTTGAAGACAGGCACTATCTCACTTTCGTCTCTGTCCTCCCCACCCACCCACCAACTCCACCTAGCACAATCCCTGGCACACAGTCAGTTCTTATTAAATATGAGCTGGTAAAGTAGGGGTTCTTAACCTTTTTTGGACCATGGATCCCTCTGGCAGTGTGGTAAAGCCTATGGACCCCTTTTCTTTTTAACATTTTAAAATAAAGGAAATGCTCAATTTCAGTTAGAGGTTACCAAAAATAAAGATGTATTTTTTCTCCATCCAAGTTTACAAACTTCCTTAAATCTGTCCAAGCAACCACCAAAAGGACCCTAGGTTAAGAATACTTGTGATAAAGATCTAGTCAACAAGCTAGAAGACCCATTCTGCCTCTTTAAATAAATTAATTAATAAATTCAAATTTAATTAATTAATTAAATTAGAAAGATCAGCACAACTCTAGAGGGGCCATCATTTACCAGCTCATCTCCTTTTCTAATCAGTCAATTGGCATTTAATAAGTTCTTACTATATACCAAGTATGGCCATAGACACCCTTGATAACTAGCCTTCTGTACCACTTCTCTTGCATAAGTCACACCTTGCAATCTACTTATACTCACCATGCATAAGCATAATCTTCTATTCTCAACTCCCCAAAGACAGTTGACCTCCTGGATAGACTTGAGGGCTTTTAGGAGAAAAGGACCAAATTATCTTCAAAAGAAAATCGAATATAGTGTTCAGCACCGCAAAGTTTAACCCAAACTGTGAACCTGGGCAGCCCTGCTCATCTCAGTGGGACATGGGGCAGAAGAGTTCAAAGCTTGAGGGACTTTAAGAACTCACAGGGAGAACCTTAGAAGAGAGAATGGTGGACCTGCTGGAGGAACCTTCAAACATTAAAAGCTGAAAAGGACCATAGAACCCAGACTATGAAAGCTGGGAGGGACTTCACGGTATAGAACGTCAGAGCTGGGAGGAGAACTCATAATGGCAAGTGGCAGATCTGGGACACACTTTAGAACTTAGAACGTTAGTGGTGGGAGGAAGCTTCAAACATAGAACAGCAGAACAGAAAAAGGCCTAGAATAGAAAATTGACTGAACTAGGAGAGACCTGAGAACAAAAATGTCTGAACCTAGGATTTCACGGGGAAGGGGAACTCCAGGGCGCAGATCAGTTATTCATCTGTAATTCATAATCTCTGTTGCCTGGGGCCCTGTGATGTTAGGTGACTCATCCAGAGATCATGGTATCATCATCTAAGGAGAGGCAGGACCCTGGAGTCCAACCTCCTCACTTTACATATGAGGAAACTGAAGCCAAGAGAGGTGACTTGTCAAAAGTCACACAGGTTGTAAGTAATAATCATAACAATGTTTGTATAATGCTTACTATGTGTCAGGCACTGTACTGAGCATTTTACAATTATTATCTCATTTGGTCTTCATAACAACCCTTGGAGGTAAGTATGGTTATTATCTCCATTTTACAGATGGGAAAACTGAGGCAAATAGAGGTTAAGTAACTTGCCCAGGGTCATATAGCTAGTAATTGTCTGAGGCTGGATTTGAAAACTCAGGTCTTCCTGACTTCAGGCCCTATCCACTACACTAACTAGCAGCCCCTTAATAATAGCTAGTTAATAGCAAAGATTTGAACTCAGGTCTTCTGGTCTTAATTCCAGTGGGTCTACTCACTGTTCCTCTCTGCCTCCACATGGCTAGTCCTCATCAGAGGTAGGACTCAAACCCTAGGTTTCCAGACTCCAAGGTCAACCCTCAATCCTTAGCTTAGTACAGTGCCTAACACATAGTAAGCATTATACAAACATTATTATGATTATTACTTACAACCTGTGTGACTTTTGACAAGTCACCTCTCTTGGATTCAGTTTCCTCATATGTAAAGTGAGGAGGTTGGACTCCAGGGTCCCTCCTCTCCTTAGCACTGACCTCGGAGTCAGGAAGACTTGCGTTCAAATCCAACCTCAGATACTTAGTAGTCGTGTGACCCCAGACAAGTCACTTAACCTCTCTGTGCCTCAGTTTCCTCACCTGTAATACGAGGATAATCCATTAATGGCACCTACCTCCCCAGAGTTATTGTGAGGACCAAATGAGATGATAATTGTCAAGCACTTAGCACAGTGCCTGGCACATAGTAGGCGCTCTATAAATTCTTATTCCCTTCAGCTCTGCCTTGTTAGAGGATCAGATCCCGAGGCAGTTTATGGAGTTTTATTGCTGCTGCTGCCCTAGCCCCTCGTTCACTATGAAACCATTTGGTTGGCTTCGTGCCACAACACCCTAAGGCCTTCCTGGGAGGGTACTGGAGTCATGATGACTGCGGGAGGGCAGAAGAAAGATACCTTGTTTCTCTCTTGGGCCAGGCAGAGTAAAGTGCCCATGCAGGTGTACCAGGCACAGGTGAGTAAACTAGAAGATGAAATCTACAAGGAGGCGGAAGAGAAAGCTCTGCTGAAAGAAGCCCTGGAGAGGACTGAGCAGCAGCTCAGCCTGGAGAAGAAGATAAACCGCTCCATCAAGCATCAGAAGGTCAGTGGCAAACGCTTCTAACACACTTAGAAAGAGTGGAGGACCTGGGTTCAAATCCCACCTCTGACACTTACTACCCAGTGATCAGAAATAAATCCCATGACCTTCGTGCTGTAAAATGATGAGCTTGTACTAGATGGCCTTCCACCTCTACCCACGATCCTCTGACTTGGGTTCAAATCCTGATTCTCCTACCTTTGAGGTCTTGGCTCAGACTCTTTCCCAGCTGGGACCTTTGTCTCCTCCTCGGTCAAATCAATCTGGTGGATAGAAGTTGATACCTCATGTCCTCATAGTTTTAAGCCTTATGTACTGTGTGACTTGAGCAAGGTACCGCCCCCCATTCATCACTGAGCCTCAGTTCAATCATCTGTTAATTGAGGCTTTGGGACCAGGTGTTTCCTTCCACTTCTGATGTTACCTGATTCTAAGAAGTAAAACCTCTAGCTGTGCTCAGTGACCCTCCCCATGCTGCTTAGGGTAGCGTAAGAACCAGAAGATGTTTGCCCCACAGTGCGGGAGCTGGCTTATTTCCTGCCTTAGGGAGTATAGAGATATGTCCAAAAGATGCTCCTCCCTACCCTACTGCCATCTCCTGCCTCTTGCAGGTTACTCAGTCATGTGTAAATTCCTAGTTTTATTTTAGCCTTATCAGGAGATAGTTTCCTGAAGATGGGCAGACAGTTCTATCATTTCAATCAGGGATTCTTTACCTAAGGTCCATGGATAGATTTGAACATGATCATAAACTTGGATGGGGAAAAAAATACATTGTTATTTGCATTCACCTTTAACTGAAATTTAGCATTTCCCTCAATTATGAATGGAGGCACAGTTCTTACCTAGCCTTTAATCACTGAATGGGTGTTGCCTCAGACAGACTGAGACCTGGGAAAGACCATAGCTTAAAAAGATCAGGGTCTCCCATGGCATCTGGGGACATTGCTAGTCATCCTGACCTATGTCTTGACTTTTGTTTGCCTCATTTTCCCCAACTGTCAAATGGAAACAATAATAGCACCTACCTCCCAGGGTTTTGTGAGTAACAAATGAGATATTTGTAAAGCATTTAGCACAGGGCCTGGAATATAGTAAACACTAAGGAAATGCTCCTTTTCTTCTTTCCTTTCTAAGGTCCTTCCTACCCCTAACCTAACCAGTTTGGATAATCCCAGCTCTAACATTCTGCATTGTTCTATTGGGAGAATCTGTCTCAGGCTCTGGAGGATGACTCTGGAGGAGAGAGTGAGGCTGGTGACTTTGCACAGCTCTGCTTCACTTAAATCTAATTCACTTGCAAGTCAAGACATCACCCTCCTGATATCATTGGTCCTCTTCAAGAAGGAAGGACAAACAAACAATGAATAGCAGCAACAACCCACAATTGTATGACCAGGTCCTGGGACTGTGTCACCAATAGAAATCACAGATATATCATATACTACAGTTGCTACAGATATCTCAACATGTCATTGACGCTCATCACTACTTCAAAATTACTGTAATTATTAGACATGCTGTGAGACCTTATTTGATCCAAGTCTTCCTGGATATAGACTATATTTCCAAATGATCGGTTTCCTTTACAAGCCTATGAATTTCATTCTATGCCTTTAAAAGCATGATTCTGAGAAGGGTTCATAGGTTCCACCAGACACTGCCAGAGGGCTCTAGGACACAAACAAGGTGAAAAACCGCAGCTCCAGACAGAGTCAATCAATCAACAAGCATTTATTAAACACCTGCTTTGCACCAAAGTTAAAGAGACAAAGATAAAAATTGGTCCATGCCCTGAGAGAACTAACCATGAGAGAAGACAGGTGCTACATAGGTATGTATCAGATAGATACATGCTGACTTGGGGAGAAGATGCTAGCACTTCAGGGACTCAGGAAATGCCTTATTCAGAAAGTGCTCTTTGGACTGAACCTTGAAACAAAATTGGAACTTTGAGAAATGGAGGTGAAAAGGGAGTACACCTTGGGCATAGGGAGCTTCTTATGCAAAAACATGGTGTCAAAAGATGGAGTGTCTTGTAGGATTTACTCTGGCTGGTCTACAGTGTGCATGGAGCGACATCAAATGCAATGAGTCAGGAAAGGTAGATAGAGGCCAGGTAGTGAAGAATGTTAAATGCCATGTAGAGTTATTTATATTTGATCTGAGGGGAAATAGGGAGCCACTGTAGTTTACTGAGGAGAGTAGTGCCATAGAAATGTTAGCTATTTTTATTAATAAGCTTGAAAGTGCTGAAGAATCAATCAATAAGCATTCATTAGGGTTATATGGAATGCTCTGATATCATTTAATGAATTGGTATTTCTCCCATATCAATTAATATTAATCAATTAATATCATCAGCTTTTATAAGTGGATGTTGACTGAGAAGGTTGAATAGTGACCAGGGTACAACAACATCTCCCCAAAAAAGCCTGAGACAGACTTTCCCAATAGAACAATGCAGAATGTTAGAGCTGGGATTATCCAAACTGGTTAGGTTAGGGGTGGGAAGGACCTTAGGAAGGAAAGAAAAAAAGGAGCATTTCCTTAATGTTTACTATATGCCAGGCCCTGTGCTAAATGCTTTACAAATATTTCATTTCTTACTCACAAAACCCTGAGAGGTAGGTGCTATTAGGGTCCCCGTTTGACAGTTGGGGAAAATGAGGCAAGAAAAAGTCAAGTGCCTTTCCCAGAGTCACACAGCTAGTAAGTGCCTGAGGCTAGATTTGAACTCAAGTCTTCAAGGTGGACCCAAAATAAGACCTGGGAGGGATCTGAGCATTCCTCAGAACCATCCTTTCCCCAGGAACATCTCTAGGGTCAGCCTGACCTCTATAGTAAGCTTTTGGGTTAGTCAGTTTCTAGACACATCAAACAATATCCATAAAAAAGGTTTTCTAAACAATATTACAAAATACTTCCCTACACTCTGCTTCCTTTCCTTCTTATCTGATAGCCGCCCTGAATGAAAGTGACTACCAAAGTGTCTGAGTGTTGCTTCCTTGTTAACTTCTATGCATTCAAATGATCTTTTCCTAATGCTGTCAGATGCTGGGAAGGTGTCTGATCTGTCTAGAGAGGCAGTGGTATGGGATAGTGGATAGATAGCCACTCTTAGAGCCAGGAAGACTTGGGTTCAGATCCCATCTGTGACACCTACCAGTTTGGTCTGGTAGTGCTGCCTGGCAACTCTCTAAGATTATAATCCAAGACTATAATCAGACACGGCTGGTGTCTGATCTGCATTGGTGGAGGGAGTGTGCATACTGGGAATTCCCTATACCATTGAAGTCACAGATCCAGTAAAAATTGATGATGATGATGATGATGATGATGATGATGATGATGATGATGATGATGATGATGATGATGTAGCAAAAGGAATAACAGGGGATTCCAAATTTTGGTACAAAAGCCCAGAGTACCTTCTCCACAGAGGTATGCTGGAGCCAGCTTCTACCTGCTGCGAGCCAGTTGTTAAATTTTCATTGTGAGCATTTACACTTCAGGGCTTGATATCATCAGCTTTTATTGATAATGTAGACTGCTATAAGTGATGGAGAAAATAGGAATAGAGCAGACTAACCTTAAAAGTATGTCCTGCATTTTCAGAAAACCAGCTATTAAACATTTGTCAGCACACCCCTACCTCTATCTCACCACTGAGGAGACCTCTAGGGGAGAGCATGTATCCTTCTGTAGATAAAAATAAGATGGAGTTGGGATGGTGGATATAAATGGGCAGGTGGGTGAGCCTGGTGACCACTAGACCCCCTCTCATCCTAGAGTATCCCAAGAAGTTCTCAGATATGTTGAGGGCAGGCACAGATTGGGAAACACTAATCCAACACTTATTTTCACCCAGGAACGGTTAGAAGAACAGGAGCAGAGGGGCCCAAAGGAAATATCCCCTTTCATCTGTGTTCCCAAAGAGAGGCAAGAACGGGTAAGATGACTCAGAATGTATCCAATGGATTCTAGATCCTAAAGGCCAGCATCATACCTTTCAGGCTAGTGGTTACACCAATGTAAAAATCCAGTCTGCCCTCCTGAATAAAGGGAGGAGGGGGGAGAGGAAGACCTTGGGTGGGGGGTATCAG
>NW_020953950.1:667700-706189 GCF_900497805.2 Vombatus ursinus | reverse complement strand
TGACCCTGGGCAAATCACTTAACCCCAATTGCCTAAAAAAAAAAAATTAGCATTCTGGAGTGGCAAAAAAGATAGGGGGGTACAATGGAAAGGTCACTGACTGTGAATTCAGAAGCCCAGGGTTCAAAATCCACTTTTTGGAAGTACTTTGGCTGCTTAGACCTGTGTGACCTTAAGTAAATCATTAGCCACCCTAAGCCTCTGTTTCTTCATAGACTCTGAGACCCTTCCAATTCTATATCTATGAGTCCAGGATGTGAACATGCTTTCAGAAATAATCAAGCACAGGGGCAGCTAGGTGGCTCAGTGGATAGAGCTCTAGCCTTGGAATCAGAAGGACCTGACTTCAAATCTGGTCTCAGACCAAATACCGAACACCAGACACTTACTAGCCAGGTGACCCTAGGCAAGTCAATTAACCCCGATTGCCTCAGGAAAAAAAAAAAAACACGCCGCCTGACTGCTAGTAGATTGGGCAAATTCCACATTTTTTCAGAACATCTGTGTCTTTTGAACCACAAACCAATTTCACTAGTACAAGATGGAGGAAATAACAGTTCATCCGAAAAAGATCCAGGGATCTAAATGGATTGCAAACACAATATGAGGCAATACCAGAATATAGAAACTATGAAAGCCTTTGAGATCTTAGGAGACATTAAGGAAAGCATGGCTTCCTTGAATAGGGATGTGATGGTCCTACTGTTTTCTACCCAGGTCAGAACATTTCTGGAGTATTGTATTGAGAGCTGAAGATGTAGAAAAAACATCGTTTAACGAGAGAAGGGCCAAAGGAAGGCAACAAGTATAATGAAGGGCCCCGAAATCAAGCCATGAACATATGGGTTGAAGGAACTGGGCATATCTATCTGGGAGAAGCAAAGCCTTAGGGGAGGTCATGAGAGCTGTTTTCAGATATTCAAAGCATTTTTTTTTTCAAGTGGAAGAGGGATTGAACTTGCTCTCTTTGGCCCCAGAGGGCAGGACTAGGAGCAGTGCTAGGGATTTAGGTTTAGTATAATGGAGACAACTTCCTAATAATTAGAGCTGTCCAAAACTGGGATGGACTATCTCTGGAGGTAACAAGTTCCTCATCACTGGACATCTTCAAGCACAGGCTGAGTAACTCCTCAGGTGAGAGGCAGCAGAAAGAGCTCTGAATTTAGAGTTAGGGTCTCTGAGGTCAAATCCCATCTCTGCCACTTACTATGGGCAGGACTTTGGGCAAGGCTCTGAGCCTCAGTTTCCCCCTCTGAAATGAGGCGCTTGGACTAAAGAACCTCTAAGGTGTTATCCTATGTGTGTGGTAGAAGGAATCCTCGTCCAGGTATGTGTGTTGGACCAGAGGGACACCAAGAGCCCTAAATCTAGCACTGAGGTTCCAGGCTTGAAAAATACTGTTGTTCTTCTTAGTACTGCCTACAAAAGAAAAAGAAAAAAGATGCTTATTTGAGACAAATGGAAACATAATTCAATGATAACTAAGTAAGCCTAGCTACTTCACTGGAAAGCGGTCAAAAGTGGCCTTCAGCTAAGCCGAGACTCTGTTAAAACTCTCTTCCATGTGGTTTTTGGGTGGTTGTTGTGGTGTGTGTGTGTGTGTGTGTGTGTGTGTGTGTGTGTTCCTAGAAGACACTTTCTTTCCCATGACAAAAGCCCCACAGACTGTCTAAATTAGACCTGATAGAAGGAAACACTTCCTGACAGGGAGAGTTGTCCAAGAGAGGAATGGGCTCCTCTTGGGAGGAAAAGGAAAGGGGGGAGGGGCTCCTCACTCCTGGAGGTTGTCAAGAACATGCTGGGGCCTTGTCTGTTGTAGAGTGGATTCTTACTGATGTATGGGACTGGATGGCATCTGAGATCCCTTGCCCCTTCGAAATTTGGTGAAATGTTCCTTCAGGACCCAGAGAATTCCCCTCCAGGGTTTCCACTCTCCAGGTAGCTGGCAATTCCAATGAAAGGAGCAGAGATCCAATGGAAATGTTTGCAAAAACAGCAGGATCCTCCAAAATAAACTTTTCTTTAATATTTTCATTTTATTTTTCAATTCATTATTTTCTCTCCCTCCCACTCTCACCCTCCAAATCCTTTTTAAAATTTTATTTTATTTTTAATTTATGGACTAAAACAAGCATTTCCATAACATAGTATAATAAGAAAAAAAAAGATGCTCGTACATGAAACTGCAAATCTACTATGTACAACTTGCTATTCCTTTTAAATATACAACAAAGTTAACATGTTCATTTCTTTTTTCCTTTTTTTCTTCCCACCTCCCACCCTGCCCTAGAGATGGCCACCATTAGACAAAAATAGATACAGATATATGTAAAATTGTAGTTATTATCCCACCCTCAGCCTCCTAATCTTAAAAAAAAAAGTAAATAAAACCCTTGTGATGATGCCGGTCAAGCAAAAATGAGTCCCCACATTGGCCACCTCTATTGCTTCACCACAGCGATCAAAAGAACCATTTCCTTTCAGAGTCCCTAAGTTAGTGAAACAAGAACTTACTTTGCAACCACAGCAAATATCTGGGCCATGGGGAAAGAGCCCAAAGGGAATATTTGCTTAAACAAAAGTCTTGTTTAGTCCAAACTGTAGATGCAGCCACTGATTTAGAGGACCCCTGGATGAAGCCTCCTGCACACATTGGCCCTATGACCAATCCTCATGGCCATTGACTCCTCTGGAACTTAGCATCTGGGCATCTCCAAACCCAGAGCCTGGAAGCCGTTTGATTCAGAGAAGGCTGTGCTGCCCAGCAATCAGGGCTGTCTTCCAAGGCCTCTGCAATGGCCTCTTCTGGGAAGGCAGTAAGCAAGCATGAGGAAGAGGAGAAAGAGTTGGAGGAGGGCCTGAGGGCACCTGCACTGTCTGTGCTTTTAGGTATTCTGCTGCTTGGGTCTGAGCAGATGGGCGCTGCCCAGGGACAGCTTCCCATGCTGTCTCCTGCTGGCTCCTCTCAGCCTGGAGCTGCCCCTGCCCTGGAGGCAGCTACCAGAGAGGCCCTGCAAGAGAACTTCCAGTCGACCCATTCAGGAATCTCTTTTTCAGACCGGTATTTACTTTCAGAGAATGTCAGAGCTGAGAGTAATCTTTGAGTATCAAATATCAAAGCCAAAATGGACCTTAGAACAGAATGTCAACCAGCAGGGGTCTTAGAACACAGAATGTCAGAGCTAGGAGGGACCTTAGAACATAGACTGTGAGAGATAGGAGGGCCCTTAGAACACAGGATGTCAGAGCTAGGAGTGAGTTTAGAATTGTTGTGGTCCATAAAACAAAAAGACCAAGTTGACAACGGATTAAAAAAAAAATTTTTCAATGCTTGGAGGATGAACAGAAATATCTCTGAATACAAACTCAACTAGATTTTCCTTTAGGTCTTATCTTACACAGAAAATCAACAAAAATAAATAAATAAAAGGAAATGGTTACTTTATTCTAATTGGCTACTATTGACAAGATGTTTTGTGATAAAACATTTTTACTAACAGGATACAGAAATGCCTGAGAGTAAATACATTCTCATCATTAAGAAACTTTTGTTTTGAAAAGATACAGTGATATGTGGTAAGAACAATTAGAATGGGATAGTGATAAAATACAGTACAATTAACTATGAAATTAATAATTAATAAGCAATTAACTATGAAATGGGACACAGGGTGTAGGGCATTCTCCCCCAGGCAGGCATTTGTTACGCTTTTTCCTTTCCCCCTGTGACTTTTTAAAACCAAGATGGAGTCACTTTGGTTCATAGCAGAACTTCATTTCAGAACAGTGTCAGAGCCAGGAGGGCCCTTAGAACACAGAATGTCAGAACTGGGAGAGTTCTGAGAACACATCAGAGCTGGGAGGGCCCTTAGAACAGGGAATATCAGAACTGGGAAGACCTTTAAAACAAAATATTTGCGTTCAAATGGACTCTAATGACCTCCTTTAGAAAGGCTTTAAAGGAGAAGTGGCTTGGTGGCTAAGTGGCCATTCCAGGTACAAGAAGGCCTGGCTCAAGGGCTACCTCTGACATCTAGTGACTGTGTGACCACGGGCATTTCACTTCTCAATGATCTAGTCCAGTGATATCAAATTCATTAAAAAACAAGGGCCAATAAAGGTACATAAGGATCCCTGCTGACCACATATTGTCTTAGAAAACCACGTTACCATCATCTACATTTTATTGTATTTTTGTTTTGCTAAGTATCTTCCATTTCCATTTCAGTCTGGTTTGGGCTGCACTTAGAACATCGTGTCTGACATCTCACCATCTCCCAGACTGGAAGCTGCAGCAAAGTGTCCATCTGCATTGACAGACAGGACTTCCTCATCCAGGAATTCCCTGCACTGTTAATTAAAAAAAAAAAAGCATTCCAGTCCCCAGGTCCAGGAGATAAGTAAAAGAAGCAACTAAGTTTGAGCAGTGCTCTTTCTGTTTTTCAGAAGCTGGCATATACCGAAATATTGAAGAACAAAGTTACCCAGTCACCTCCTATGGTGAGTTAGAGATGGATCCCAAATGAGGAAAGGGGCAGCCCATACCCCCCAGCCAAGGAGCTGTTTGTGGAGTGGCAGAGAAGAGAGTGAGCCGGCCCAGGTTCCTAGAGGGCATTTCCCAGAAAGGTCTTTCTTTCTAAAAATTAGTACTCAGGGCTCTCAAACACCAAATATTAGGGTTTTAGACTTGGAAAACCTTTGACAGATCATCTAATCCAACCGCTTCATTTTGCAGTTGAGGAAAGAGACCCAGAGAGTGAGGCCACATATATAGTAAGAAGAGCAGAATTCAAGTCCTTGGACTCCACACTGGTGCTCTTTCCACTATACTAGGCTGCCTTTCTTTGATAGAAGCAAAGAACACTGGAGGTGGGGGGAGACCTACAAAGTTACGGGCTCACTGCCTCTCCCTCACTTCAGACTTCCTTTTACAAAAAGAGGAAACGAAAGTGATTTGTACAACAATAATCATAAATAATCACGAGATCATAAATTTGGAGGGGGAAGGGACTTTAGAGGCCATTGAGTCGAATATCTTCATTTTACAGATGAGGAAACTGAGGCTCATGATGGCAAAGTGACTTTCCCAGGGTCTCACAGCTGCCCACTCCCTGCCAGTGTCTAAGGGCCAGATTTGAACTATAAAATCTTCCAGATTCCAAGACTGGGAATTGGGGGAGGGAGGGGAAAGGAATAAACATTTATATAGCACCTACTATGTTCCAGATGCTATGCTAAGTGCTTTACAAATATTATCTCATTTATAATGCCATGGATAGCTAAGTGTTGCAGTGCATAAAGCACTGGGCCTGGAATCAGAGAGACTCATCTTCCTGAGTTCAAATACTCTCAGACATTTACTAGCTGTGTGTCCCTGAGCAAGTCACTTAACCCTGTTTGCCTCAGTTTCCCCATCTGTAAAATGTGCTGGAGAAGGAAATGGCAAATCACTCCAGTATCTTTGCCAAGAAAACCTCAAATAGGGCCCCAAAGAGTCAGACATAAAGGAACAACAACAATGCCATAAGCATTACATCATTCCTGAGTTTGGAAGAAATTGCCTGGTCCAACTCATTTTTACAGATGAGGAAGCTGAGACCCAGAGAAAATGACTTGCCCAAGGTCACATAGCCTCTAAAGGCTCAAAATGCCATTTGAGAAACAAAAGAAATTCTATCCCCAAAGGCCCTTTCAAAAGTTGCTAGGACTTAAAGTAGGAAGCACCTTCTCAGCCAAAAACATCACTGCATTTAAGTGTGATCGTGTGGAGAGACAGGCTCTTGGCTGAGGTCCCTTCCCAAGTCTTTATACCCCTTTGCAAGTGTGATGTGATCCATCCATCCATCCACACACATGTGAGAGACAGAGGCAGATGGAAACTGGCAGGCTGCTTCAGGTTTGGACGGAGATCAAATGGTGATGGAGGATTATGCAACAGATGATGATTGATGTGCTTTAGAAAGATTGGTCCCAGGAAGCTGCTCTAGCCTGGCCAGGCAAGAGAAGGAGATTCCTAGAACATCAGGATCTCACCGTGCTTGGCAAAACGGGCACCATATACACCATGGCCTTATGGAGGGCCCGAAAGTTAGATGGGCGGCAGTGTGGTGTGATGGAAAGAGCCACAGGACCTGGCTACAAATCATGATTCTGCCATGTAACTAGCTGCTTCACCTTGGGTATGTCATTTCTCTCTAGGTCTCACTGTTCTCAGTTATAAAATAAAAAGGTTGGATTCGATTCCAAGATTTTTTGTTTCTTGAACCTCTTTCAATGACAACACTAAAAATGTGTTGCGATCCCCTAGGGTAATTTAATTTATAATATTCTACTTAGATTTATTCATTAAGTGTTTATAATAACTACAATGATAACTTTTGGCCCTAAAAGCTCCAAATTAAAATTTACATTGTATAATTATAATTATAAAATGATTTTCTCCCTATAATTGCAGAAATACATGTATAATGCTTCATACACACACATGCTTGTTGTCACAGAGGAAAAACATTTGTGACATAATTGGACAATTATTTACTGCTTAAGGTGTGATTAAAGAATTTGTAGCTCAAACCCCCTGGGCATCACTTTGATGGGAACCACTGGATTCGAGGAATTCTAAGGTCTCTTTGTGAGCTACATCTCTGATGGACTGAGTTTGCATCCTCCCATTTCTCCAACTAAATTTGTCAGTCAGTCAGCAAGCATGTATTAAGTCCGTACTGTGTGCCAGGCACTGTGCTAAGTGCTGAATTTCCAAAGAAAGGCAAAAACAGTCCTTTCCCTGAAGGAGCTCCCATTCTAATGAAGGAAATGACATATACTGGGGTGTTTTGATGTCTTGCATTGTGATACCGTGGTGAGAGCCCTGGATTAAGATGATGGAACCAGGGTTCCAATTCTGACTTTAAGGCTTTACTACCTAATTATTCTTGAGCAAATCACTTCTTCCTGTAGGCCTTCCTCTGTAAAATGAGGGAGTCAGCCTAGATAATTTCTAAGGACCTTCTAGATCAAAATGTTATGATTTCAAAAGCTCGAGGCTAAAGTCCAATCACCATGTTTCAAAGACAGCTTTCGCCTTCCTGCACCAGCATCTGTGATACAAAATGCCACGCTACATTCCAAGGATAGCTTACCCACATGATTAGTAGGAGATGGAAGATTGTAGGGTCCCAGAGTTCAGGCTGGAAGGGACCTCTGCAACCCCTTTGTTTTACAGATGAAGAAATGGACAGAGGAAGTGACTTGTCCAAAGGCACACAAGCAGTGAGAGGCAGAGGAGAGATTCGAACCCAGGTTCTGGGACCCCAAATCCAGCCATCTTTTCACTGATTAACTTACATTTACCTAGAGGACCTACAGAGTCCAACACCTGGCACATTGTCGGTGCTTAATAAGTTCTAGGATTACGTTGGAACTTAAAGATGTGCAAACCATTGTCATCACATTTACCTGGTGAGATGGGCAGTACAGTTCTCGCTGTCCCCACATTTTACAGACAAGAAAACAGTCCAGCCAAAGAAGAGTACTCAACGTTCCCCATGGGATCCTACCCTCTTCCGCCTCTGGGCATTCACTGCAAACTATCCCCATGCCTGGAATCCACTCCTTCCTCTCTGCCTTTGTGAGTCTTTCTTTGCCTTCAAGGCTCAGCTCAAGGGCCACCTCCTCTGTGAAGCCTTCCCAGATGACCCTAGGTTTTAATGTCCTCTCTCTCCAGATCTCTCCTTAGCTAGGTGGTGCAATGGGTAGAGTGCTAGGCCGAGAGTCAGAAAAAAATGAGTTCAAATTCAGTTTCAGACACTTAGTAGCCCAGTGTGGCACTGGGCAAGACACTTAACTTCTATTTGCCTCAGTTTCCTCATCTGTAAAATGGGGATCATAATAGCACCTACCTCCCAGGGTTGTTGTGAAGCTCAAATGAGATGAGAATTGTAAAGCACTTAGCACAGTGCCTGGTACATGTTGTTGTTGGTAGAGTAGTTTCAGCAGTGTCTGACTTCATGACCCCATTTGGGGTTTTCTTGGCAAAGATACTAGAGTGGTTTTTCATTTCCTTCTCCAATTCATTTTACAGATGAGGAAACTGAGGCAAACAAGGTTAAGTGACTTGCCCAGGGTCACACAGCTAGTAAGTATCTGAGGGCAGATTTGAACTCGGGTCTTCCTGACTCTAAGCATGGTACTCTATCCACTATGCCACTAGCTGCCCACTTAGTACATAGTATATGCTATATAAATGTTAGCGATTCTCATTTCCATTATTGTCTTGTATGTACACGTGTGTATGTACATGTTTTACTACAAACCACCATCCCCCCACCCCGCTCAATAAATAAGCTCCTCAAGAGAAGGGTTTGAGTCTTGTTTAATCTTTGTATACCCGGGGCCTAGCCAGTACCTGGCATACAGCAGGTGCTTAATAAATGTGTATTGATTGTGTGTTGATCTTACCTCTGATATTTACTGCCTAGGTGATCTTGGGACAAGTCAGTTGCTGTCCCAAATTTCAATTTCCTCATCTGGAAAATGAGGAGTTTGGATGAGACGGCCTCTGAGCTCTGTTCAACTCTAGATTTAGATAATTGTTTAAGATAAGTTAAGTGACTTAGCCAGGGTCACACAGCTAGTATATGTTGGAGCTAGGATTCCAACTGATGTTACAAGGCAGCCAAGGCATCCTTGCAAGCAGACTGGACTGGCAGTTGGAGGCCCTGGGTTCAAATCTCAGCTCACCTTCTTCGCTACTTGTTTGACCTTGAAGAAGCCACTGTGAGCTTCCATTTCATTGTCTTTAAAATGACATTGTCTCTAAAATGATCCCCAAGGTGCCTCCTCGTTATAAGCCCTATGGTCTCTCGCTGTAACTTAGACATCAGAAGGTTTTACAGCCGAAAGAGACTTTTAGGCTCACAAAGTGCTGGACTTAGGCTCCCAGCTCTAGGGTGAGATGAGATCTCCGAGAATGTCTAGTCCAAGCCCCTCATTTTATAGATGAGGAAACTAAGGCCAGGGTCACGTTGGTAGTGTCAAAAGTGGGAACTTGGAGTCCAGAAACCCAGGTTCGTGTTCTGTCTCTTACTAGCTGCATAACCACTCTTCAGTAGAATGTAAACTCCCTGAGGGCAGGCAGGGGCCCTTTCACTTTTGTCATTGCATCCCCAGCTGCTTAGCTCTGTGACTTTCACCCAGTAAGCACTGAATAAGTGCTTGATGATTCATTCACCTTCAAATCTTAGCCAACAAGCATTTATTAACCACTTACAAGTACTTACCTCCCAGAGTGATTGTGAGAATCAAATGAAAAAAAAATATATTTAAACATATTTTTAAAATATTAAATAAATATATCTGAAAATGATGAATTAATATATTTTTGAAAACTGAAATTGGGGAGGCATGGAGTCAAGATCTGGGTTCAAATCCTACCTCTGACACTTATTAGCTGTGTGGCCCTGGGCAAATCATTTTACCATTCTGAGCTTCAGTTTCTTCATCTGTTAAATAAGAGAGTTAGCTAACTTTAAAGAACTTTCTAGCTCCAAAAAACTAAGCCACGATAAATGTTATATAAATGTCAGTTCATGTGGTTATTTTAATGGTCCACTAGTCATTCTTGGGAGATACGTTATCAATGCATTTTAGCAATAAAATCTGCAGTCTGGGTGAAGCCCCCTATTTTGGTAAAAAGATGTCATTACTGATAGCTGTTATGGGTCAAGATCTCTCACTCTCTCCACGGTGGCTGAATTTAGACACTCTTGCCTCGTCGAATATGAATTAGAACGAAATGATTACTATATACATCATCTGGCTGCTGCTTTTTCATTCTCGAAGTTAACATTTATGGTTTCAAATGTCACTCATTGCTGTCTGTTAAGCGGCCTCTGGCTGCTTTGTTGTTATTATTTAAACACAGTTGTACTGGTGCCCACAAAGTTTGTATTCTCCCATTTTCTAGAATCTCCCCACCCCCCACAACGGACCAGTATCTTTTTCACCTCTCCCTTCTCTTTTGTCACTAGGCAAATTCCCAGTAACTAGCACACACAGAGTTCTATAGATACAAATATATTATTTTGTTGTTTTTTTTTTTCTAAAGGAATTTCTCAGTGCCAGAAGGGAATTCAGACACCATCTAGTCCAACCAGCATCTAAATGTTTATAGCAAAAAGTCACAAGGCTCCGTGGAGGCTGGAGGTCTCTTCTGGACTGGACATTGTCTAGTCCTAACTAACTGTGTGATTCTGGGCAAGTCACTTAATCTCTGTCTCAGTTTCCTCAACAGTAAAATGGAGATAATCATAGCATCTACCTCATAGAGTTGTCCTTGGATGAAATAAGATATTTGTAAAGTACATAGTTGGTGCTTAATCAAGGTTTATTTCCTTTCCCCTTCTCCCAGTCCAACCTCAAAAAGAACTAGAAAAAGTAATAGGCAGACTCATAAGGTAGTGAATTTAGATTGATAAGAAGCCTGAAGATACACGGACTTGGCAGTTTGGTGGTTTAATGGATAAAGTGCTGGACCTGGAGTCAGAAAGACTCAAGTTCAGATCCAACCTACTGTCCCAAGTCTTCACACTGAGGTTGGATCACTACTGTTAGAGGAGGGGGTAGGTAGGATTCAAATTCAGATTCCTACCTTTCCAAATTTATGGCACTTTGTTTTCCTTAACTCAAGCTACATTCTAGGCAAAGAATTACATATAGATACAGCTACTTGTATCTAGAACATGATACTTCTCTGTTAACTCCAGGCCTTTGCATTAGCTGTCCCCATGCCTGAATCCCTAGCTCCTTTCAAGGCTTAGTTCAAGTGAGAAAAAAAGAAAGAAGAGAGATAAGATGTTTCTTTGTTTTGTTTTTTGCTAGGCAATGGGGTTAAGTGACTTGCCCAGGGTCACACAGCTAGTAAGTGTTAAGTGTTGAACTCAAGTCCTCCTAACTCCAAGGCTGGAATTCTATCCACTGTGCTAATGACATTTCTTGAACTCCGTCAATTTCTAATGCCCTTCTACCTCTCAGAAATTACTTTGTATATACTATGTACTAACTTACCTGAGTATATACTGCTTCTTCTCATCAAATATAAGTTCTTTGAGGGCAAGGACTATCTTTCCTTCTTTCCTTCCTTCCTACCTTCCTTCCTTTCCTTCTTTCTCTTTTTTTATTTCTTTCTTCCTTCCTTCCTTCCTTCCTTCCTTTCTTTCTTTCTACCTCTAGCATCTAACTCAGGGACTAGAATATAATAGGCACTTAATAAATGCCTATTGAATTAATGGATTCGGATATAGTTGGACTAGGAGGGTCTGAGGTCCCTTCCAGCTCTAAGGTTCTGAGCTTCCATGAGATGACTCACTCAAGGACACCCAATGAATTAATGGCAGAATCAAAACTAGAGCTGGGTCTCTAACCTGTCAGCCCAGAAGTCTTTTCACTAGACAGCCATATGGTGATGCAACTCTGGGACAGGCAACCTGGGATGGATCCAGGGTAAGATGGGCCAAGGGAAGTCCATAGGCTGCTGCAAGAAATCACGCTAACCTTCCCAAAAGTTGGTGTCCTGGGATGGCACTCCAGTCATCCAGGCTAGTTATGGCTCTGAGTCCTGGCCACTGAAAATGAATGGGGAGGGTTGAATGCTATTTGAAGATTTTTCATGAGTAATAATGAATATGTTTTTGTTTATGTGTTAAAGCTCAGGGTCAAAAAGATCATGCTCCAGACAAACCAGGAGAAAGACCTACAGAACAAAGAGTCACCACAGAAAACCATCCTGGAAATCATCATCCCTAAAACAAGTGATAGGAATTAGCAAAAGTGTGCCCCACTACACTTTTGAAATCACAAGTCTTTTGGACCCTTCTATGGACAGTTGCTGAATGCTGCTCCTAGATCTTTGAAGCACACCTAGAATTTTGTTCCCCCTCCCACCCCCACCCCTGCCCAAAGACTTGCATTTTGCACAAGACCAAGTTTCAGTGTGTGTGGAGGAAAGGATCGTGTGTGTGTATGTGTGTGTGTGTGTGCATGTGTGTGTGTGTGTTTAATACCTTCAGATGAATGTGTGAGGTCCCCAGAATCACAATGGATTGAAATCACTAATGCAGAATCCAGAGTCTTGAGTAGAGAGATGATGCAACACAGTGTTTGGTTCATGGCCAAGTGGAGACCCCTGTCCTCCCTCTCTTCTCCCAGCACATCCCTTAGTGGACCACAGTGCAGAAAGTGTTGTGGTCCTGGCAACTCTTGTCCTAAGCTGTCTCCATGTGACAGGATGGGAGCAGGTGTTAGACACTGAATTCCAAGTTCATTATAATAAATTTAGAAAAACTTAATTCAATTCTGTTGTTTAAACCATGCCAGAAGTGCTAAGGGAACAAACTGAGTCCTCATGTGCTGAAAAAGTCAAAGGCGCCATAGCTAGCAATACTCATTTTCATTATACTAAAAATCGCTGTTTTTTTCTCCCTTCTACTTTTCCCTTAATTTGACTCTCTCTTCATCCCCTTTGTCATGTCTCTGTTATAGATGTCTTCAATTTATAACATAGGTGGCTAAAGCCATCAAGGTTAAGAGTAAGAATTCACTGATGTCATTGACCACAATAAAATTATTTTTCAAGATTTTAGTAGCTATTGCCTTTGTTATACTATGTAGTACCTGGGGATATCTACTTTCCACTTACATGTGGGTTGCCCTAGACTAGTTACCCTAGATTTGAGATACTCTATATATTCACATCTACTCAGCAACCATAGTTTGAGCCCCCACCAATGTGTTTACTTTTACCAGTCAACCAGAGAATGCAATTAGTTGAAAGCAAAAGATTTAATGAAGAAGCATAGTAAAAAAAATTAGAGAAGATTCTTCCCATAAACCTACGGCACTTTTTTTTTCACAAATACATACCCCACTAGTGGAAAAGGTCTACACATGTAGAAAACATGGGGAAGAGATATGCACATGCACACACATATACTATATATATATAGCTAATGAGCATGTATATAGAGGCAACTCATGATGTTTCAGGGCTATCACTGTCTTTTGGTGATGTCATTGCATTGCCATTCTTGGTCTAGGGGGCTGGGAGTTTCCACCAGCTATGAAGTCTTTGGGGTGTTAGTCCCTGCTGGTCTCACCTGATTGCTGCTCAAAGGTGCTCTGCTGATGTTATGGTTATCGCCAGTCACCACCTGGTGCAGTTATGATAGGTAAAAGGCTATGTCTTCCAGCTTCTGGCTTCAAGTGCAGACCTCAGCTGAGTTGTTACTTCTTTTCAACAGAAGGAAGAGGAATGGACTTTGCCATCTCTCCTTTAAGTTAGAACTCAGAGACTTAAGCTTCAGTTCTCATAGAAAGGCAAAGCCCTAAGTCAGAAGGAAGGCAGCCCAGAAGTACCAATTCTTACACTGTACTACAAAGCAGCAATCATTAAAATTATCTGGTATTAGATAAGAAACAGGTCAATCAGTAGAAGACATTAAGTATATGACATATAGAAAGAAGCTAACCTAGTAACCTATTATTCAATAAACCCAAATACCCCAAGTATTAGAGTAAGGATTTATTTTTGACAAAAATTGTTGAAAACTGCCAGCAGTCTGGTAGAAATTAGGTTTAGACCAATACTGAATGTCATACCAATATAAACTCTGAATAGATACTTGTGCTGAATATCAAAGGTTAGTTGTTCTTATTTCAATTATGTCTGACTCTTCATGACCCCATTTGGAGTTTTCTTGGCAGAGATACTGATGTGATTTGCCATTTTATTCTTCAGCTCATTTTATAGATGAGGAAACTAAGGCGAATAGAGTTAAATGACTTGCTCAGGGTTACAAAGCGAGTAAGGGTCTGAGGCCAGATTTGAACTCATGAAAATGAGTCTTCCTGACTCCAGGCTCAGAACTCTACCTATTGTACCACTTAGCTGTCCTTATCAAAAGTCATATCATAAACAAATTAGAGATGCAAAGTAGAAATTACCTTTCAGTTCCTTAAGGAGAGAGTTTATGACCAAAGGATAGAAAGAATCACAGAAGATAAAAACAATTTTGATTATGTAAAATGTAAAAGGTTTGGCACACACACACACACACACACACACACACACACACAAATCCAACACAGCTAAGATTGAAAGGGAAAGAGTTAAGTAGGGAAAATCTTTGCAGCAAATTTCTGAGATAGAGGTCTCATTCCTAAGATATACAAAAAACTGATTGAAAATTAGAATAGCACCCATTCCACAGCAAATAAATGATCAAAGGGTACGAATAAGCAGTTCTCAAAGAAGATCCAAGCTACAGATAGCTGTATGAAAAAATGTTCCAAATCGCTAATAATTAGAAAAATTCAAATTAAAGCAACTCTGAAAAACTATCCATGAGATTGAGAAAGCTGATAAAAAAAAAAAGGAAAATGACAAATGGAAGGGCTATGAGAAAGAAGACACAATGTTGCACTGTTGGTGGATCTGTAAATTGGAACCAAGAAATTTGGAACTATGTCCCAAAAAGTCACTAAACTGTGCAAACCCTTTGATTCAGATGTCATTACTAGTCCCATAAACCAAGGAGATAAAAGCATGAGGAAAAGCTACTATATGTGCAAAAATATTTATAGCACTCTTTTTGTAGTGGCAAGGAACTGGACATTAAAGGTGCAACCATCAGTTGGGAAGTGGTTGCACAAACTATGATATATGAATGAGCAGAATACTATTGTGATAGAAGAAATGAGGAGATGATTTCAGAGAACCCTCAGAGGATTTGTATGAATTTATGCAGAATAAAGTGAGCAGAACCAGGAAAGCAATTTATGTTACAATAACATATTGTAAAAAAAAAAAAAAGAAGAAGAACAATTTGGAAAGACTTAAAAACCATGACCAACACAATGATCAACTGTAATTCCAGAGGACTGATGATGAAAAATGCTGCCTGCCTCCTAGCAGAAAGGAGGTAATCTGAATATATAGAATAAATATATAGAATATATAGAATGGCTAATATTGGAATTTGTTTTGCTTGGCTATGCATATTTGTTATAAGGGTTTGAGAGAGAGATGAAGGGAGAAAGAAAGGAAGAAAGAAAGAAAGGAAGGAAGGAAGGAAGGAAGGAAAGAAAGAAAGAAAAAGAAAGAAAAAGAAAGACAGACCTTGACAGGCCCCAAATCAAAATTCTTAGCTCTTTTTTTTCTTGTATAGGAGTTAGTCAGTCCTCAGAGCTTTGACTATAAAAGCTTTTCCTTTCCAAAAGGAGAGCCTTAATTCCAGGGCCAAGCTCTTTTGGAATCTAGAATAGTCAGGCATCTAAGCATGACCCACAGGAATAAAGTTTATATTTTTAACTTCCACTTGTTACTTGCCAAAGTTAGCGTATCTGCTTTAAAACTCTTTCTAACTAGTGTTAGAAAGTCTTTGCAAACTCCATCTTGTGCACCCAAACTGCACCCATTCAGCAGTGTTGTAAGGGCTACCCTTCAAACAAAACACCAAGGACCTGATCTAAGTTTTGGTCTAAGGCCCCCTGATATTCTCATTCCTAAGATTCTTTTGGCCTATCATCAAATGAATTGGGGGGTGGGGTGCAGGGGAGAAGACAAAGGAATAAAAATTAGATGGAACTACTTCAGGGTCTACTTCTAGCCTTACCTCAACCATGTCAGTCCCTTTTTCCAAATTCCCAACTTTCTTGTGTATATGGTGGCCCACAGCAGGCAATCAATCCATAAACACAGAAAGACAAAAGACAGTCCCTGGACTCAAGGAGCTCATAGTCTAATGGGGGAGACAACATGCAAATATTTATTTAAAAACAAGCTCTACACAGGATAAAATGGAGGTTTTTAACAAAGAGAAGGAACTAGAATTAAAGGGGGGGTGTTGGGAAAGACTTCTTGTAGAAGATGAGATTTTAGCTGGAACTTCAAGGAAGCCAGTACCTGGCTTAGAGTCACCACCTGAAATGGAATAATTAGATGGCTCTCCATCTCACTGGTGTGGGTACTAATCCCACTAGTATAGATGGCAATGCCTCTATGCCTCCATCAATGCTTGTCATCCTATGGAATTCTTGTCCATGTTCTCCCATAAATCCTCCCTAGAAGATTAACCTGGGGCAGCTAAGTGGTGAAGTATATAGAGGGCCAGGCCTGGAGTCAGGAAGACCTGAGTTCAAATCCAGTCTCAGACACTTACTGGCTGTGTGACCTTGGGCAAGTCACTTCATCCTGTTTGCCTCAGTTTCTTCATGTGTAAAACGAGCTGGAGAAGGAAATGGCAAACCACTCCTATTGGGTCATTAAGAATCATACATGACTGAACAACAACAATTGTGTTTTTATTTTATTAAATGTTTTCCAATTACATTTTAATCTGGTTCAGGCTTCACTCCAGGGTGCTGCTGCAACTTCAAGGGGCCTGAAAGCCACATTGAACACCTCTGTCTAGAGGATGGTTTGGAATGAGGAGAGAGCTGAAACAGGGAGGACAGTTAGAAGGCCATAGCAGTAGTCTAGATGGAAGGTGATGAGGTGTGTGAGTGAAGCAAAGAGATGATCCATGGTGAGCAGTGGGGATTTGTGACTGTGTGCATGAACAACAGGTTTTACTTGAGCGACTTGACAAACCAGGACCAAGACCTGTTACCTGTGGACACAGAAGCATGAAATGTCTCAGGAAATGTATTGCTTGGTCAATTCACTCTCTCAGCCTTCAGTGTCTGCTTTGTTTTTGTGCTGACCAGCACAGCATGGTTGGCTTTGAAGTAAAGATATAAGATGACATCTTTGCAGAAGTGGCGGACTATGGGTGTGCAATACTGCAGACTTTTTCAGTGCACTGGTTAGTTTTGTTACCCTGTTTTCTCTTTCAACTTTATTCTTGGTTGTAAAAGAGGGTTCTCTGGGAAGGGAAGTTAGAATAGGTACACTGGAAAATGTAAGTAAAATTTAAAAAAAAAATGATACCACTAAAATTTTATTTTCAAAGAAAAAAAGTTATCACCTCTGGGTGTGACTCCCCCAGCTTTCCTCCAAAGAGTCTACATAAGCTGAAAAAAACAGAGGCGCCTGTGAGCCTGAGGAAGACGTGAAATGGGGCCCAGGCACTGTGGAACAGCTCGGCCTACCATTTTGGCCCTGTTTCCATCAAGATGTGCAGCTCATTTCCATCTGTGCCATGTCCTGAGTTATTTTGAGCCAGCGTGTGACCTCGTGTGCCTCATGATTTGTTTTGAAGGTTTCTTCACCCATCTGTTCCCCTGAGCATCTTTGCAGTGTCCCTTGCCTGAGGTGGAATGGGCCAGGCTTGCTTTCCCTGGCCCAGACTTCATTTCCTCCAGGGGTGTTTCTTTCATGCAAGCACCTAGAAGAATTCAAGGGCATAAGTTATATCCTCAGATGAGATTCTTACTAAGTGTTGCCAGGCTCAGAGAGGTTCCTTGGACACATAAATCAAATTTGCAAGAAAGTTTCTGGTCTTGCCTGGTAATCATTAGAAAGTAAAATAAGACTGTTCCTCTTCTCTCGCAGCCTCTGGTCTGCAACCTTCAGCGGGGAAGTGGTTGTAAATATCCATTTGCTAGAATGTGGGAGCATTTAATCATTTGTGAAGCTCAACAGTCATTTTCAGGGGATGCACAAGACAGATCACCCATTAGATCCCTCTTAAGCAAGCACCATTAACTGAGAGGCACATGATATGGACATCACATGGTGTGGGGGATAGAGTCTACCCTTGAGAATCCAAATGGGGGATAGAGCCTACCCTGGAGAATCCAAATGAAAGACAGAACCTACCCTTAGGAATCCAAATGAGGGATAGAGCCTACCTTTGGGAATCCAAATGAGGGATAGAGCCTACCCTTGAGATTCCAATTGAGGGACAGAGCCTACCCTGGGGAATAAAGATGAGGGATAGAGCTTACGTTTGGGAATCAAAAGGTCTGGTATGATCTGTCCTTTACTTGCTATGTGACTGTGAATGATCAGTTGCTTACCTACCTCCCTGAGCCTCAGTGTTATACAAATGGGGGCAACTTTATACTTTCACAACTGACCTCACAAGATTGTCATGAAGAAAACCCTTTTTGAAGAGCCCTAAATTCAGGGTCAGGAAGCCTAGGTTCGGGTTTCAGCTCTGACACTTATTGCTCAAATCACTTAAACTCTCTGGGTCTCAGTTTCCTTCCTTAGAAAATGAGGAGGGAGGGCTAAAGGGCCTCTGCTATAAGATCCTCTGCTGCTATAAAATGCTATGTTAATGTGATTTTTAAATCATTATTTTTGTTGTTCTCATTATTATTATTACAGTTTGGGCATGCTTTTCAACCAAAGCCTAGCCTTTAACTCTTTAAATCTTTATAATATCTGAGTATGCTAAACTATGAGGCTTATTCCCACTAGTGACAATGACTTCTCATCTCCAGTATCAAATATAAAATCTACCGTTTGGTGTTCAAAAATCTTCATAACCTGGCCTCTTCCTACATTTTCAGTCTTTTTTATCTTATCTCTCCTTCCCCGCCAGTGACTTAGATGTCACTGGACTTAGATGTGCCCCAATACTTTCATGCTAATGTAGCCCCAATTCCTATCTGATACTGTGGCCAGTCCTGGCAAGGGGGGGAGAGGACACTTAATACAGTTGTTTTCTTGAAGCTCTTGTTAACTTTCGGGTGGAGTCATGTGGCTCTGGAGGGTAGAGGTGTCAAATTTGCAGTTTCCTAAGAGTGTATAGGCTCCCTGAGCTGGGGGAATGGGGGAGGGTGTGTCCTTAGAGTGTGCAAGTGTGATCACAGGATGCTCAAGCATCCATGAGTTATAGGATGACGAAGACAGAGAAAAAAACACTTATGCATTCCTATTCTGTCTTCTATAGAACCACATTTCAGGTAGGTGAAAAAACGACTGCTTATTAAACACAGAGGGTCCAATCAAGTCAAGTCAAATTAATAAGCATTGATTAAGTACCTACTTTGTATCAGGCACTACTACTATTAAGTACCTACTACATATTGCAGCTATATGGTTTAGTACATAGGGCACTGGGCCTGGAGTCAGGAAGACTGAGTTCAAATCCAGCCTCAGATACTTACTAGTTGTGTGACCCTGGGTAAGTCACTTAACTTCTGTTTGCCTTAATCCACTGGAGAAGAAAATGGCAAACCACTCCAGTATCTTGCCAAAGGAAACCTCATGACCAGTATTAGTATGCTATGGTCCAAAGAGTGCTAGGGTCACAAAGAGTCAGACATGACTGAAAGACTGAACAACATTGTTGCATTAGGCATTGTGCTAAGCATTCAGGATACAAGAAAGGTCAAAAAGTCTCTGCCCTCAAAGAGCTCACAGTCTAATGGGGATACAACACATAAACAATTATGTACAAAAAACCTGTAGACAAGGGGCAGCTGGGTGTCGCAGTGGATAGAGCACTGGTCCTGAAGTCAGGAGGACCTGAGTTCAAATCCAGCCTCAGACACATAACACTCACGAGCTGTGTAACTCTCTGCAAGTCACTTAACCACAATTGCCTTGCAATTAAAAAACAAACAAAACCTATAGACAGAATAAATTGGGGAGAGTCAATAGAGGGGATGCATTAGCATTAAGAGGGATCAGGAAAGGCTTCTTGGAGAAGGTGAGAAATTTGCTGGGACCTGAAAGTAGCCAGGAGGAAGAGATTCTAGGCAGGGGGGACAGTCTAGGGAAACATCAAGAGTAGGGACATGGAGCACCATATTCAAGATTCAACAAGACCAATGTCACTGGATTGAAATGTTAGGGGCAGGGGAAGAGAGATAAGATATAAAAAGACTAGAAAGAGGCCAGGTTCTGAAGGGTTTTGAACACCAAACAGATGATTTTATATTTGATACTGCAGGTAAGGAGTCACTGTCACTGGTGGGAATAAAGCATCAGCTAAATGACTATTGATGAGTCAACAAACATTTATCAAATGCTCCCGGTGTGCTAAGTGTGGGGGGATACAAACAAAAGGATAAAGAAAGACAGTCCCTGCCCTCAAGAACCTTATATTTGAACAGGGAAGACAACCCATAAGAAACTGTAAAGGGATGTTTAATATGATTGTACATGTATAGCCTATATCAGATCATATGACATCTTGGGGAGGGAGAGGGGGGAGGAATTTTAGAACTCAAAATCTTATAAAAGTGAATGTTGAAAACTAAAAATAAATAAATAATTTTTAAAAACAATAGAATCTAAAAAAAAAAAAAGAAGAAGAAGCTAAAAAGGGGTAGGGTAAAAATGGGAAGAGGGATGGAGGTTCCTAGCCACTGGGGACATCGTAGAAAAAGTCCAGAGAGTCAGAGTGAAGTCTGGAAAGAAAAGAAGATACAGCTGGCCTGAGTGTCCCTCCTAAAATGGAGGAACCAGCCAATGAGAGGAGTAGGGTACTTCCAGTGTGTGAAGTATCAGGGGTGGAGTAAACTTCCAAGGCAAAGAAGTTTCAGTGGCATATTAGAATAAATCCAGAGAGTTGGGCGGGGGGGGGGGGGGGGGTGGGCAAAGGTCTGTTCACTGGGGATCCAGCCTTGATTCAGTACATCCCAAGGCTAGCCCATGTTGATCATGCTGCTGGTCTGTGGGTCTGAAGCCTCCTGATGAATTGGCTTTGCTAGCCAAGCAGTCAGGACAGTTTCAATGTCTTTTAAGGAAAAATTACCCTTACCTTTGAGGATTAGAGTTTAGGGAAAAGCCAACCCACACCACATGGTGGGGAGACTCTGGTAGACGACATTCCATCTACTTCACATAATGAATAGCATCCTAGATCTGGAGTCAGGTAAAACTGGCTTCAGATGGTCTTGGTTGTGTGACCCTGGGCAAGTCATTTAATGTCTCTGAGCCTCTATTTCTTCATATGCAAAAATGGGATAATAATAACACCTCCCTCAAAGGGTTGTTTTGGGGATCAAATGAAAGAATGTTGGTAAAATGCTAAGAACAGTTAACTCTTCGTATTCTATAATTCACTACAATATTTAAACTTCCTGGAAGATTTTTAAATCATAGATTTAGAGTGGAAAAAACCTTCTAAGTCATATGATCCACACACCCCACCCTCCCTTCATGTTACAGATGAGGGAACTTAGGTAAAGTCATTTACCCAAGGTCTCAGGCAGTGAGTAGTGGAGCAGGGATGTGAACTCAGAGCCTCTGGCTCTGGATGCAGCATTCTTGGCTGGATTCTCTGCAAGCCTGCTGGTGCTAGCCCACCACCATGGGACTGAGCCTCTGTCACTTCATCTCAGCACCTTTGGGTGTCTGATAACCATCCCAGGGCAAAGAGGCAACTGCCCTTTGACACTTCCATGTGTAACATGACGTCACCCCCTGTCCAGTTTTTATGGAATGCTGAAAATACGGTCTGCTTTTCCAATCCAAGCCATAACTTGAAGCAATTAATTCGAAAGGGGATAAGCTTCATTTTCAGGAAGAGTTGTTTTGGTATCCAAGACAACCACCAAGAGCATTCCTGTAGATAGATTTGCTTCTGTTGACCTGCATGGAGGTATACGCCTGCTTCACACAGCTCTTGATCTCCTCCCCCACTTGAGTCTCTGGTGGGAGCTGTGCATCATTTCTTTCCCCTCCTTCCAATCTGCTAATGCTGCACCGGGCATCAGGGCTGGAATCCAACCAGAGACCTATCTCTGACCCTCAGGATCCCATTCTTCCCTTCACTAAGTCCTCCTTAACCTGCCTTACCCAGGGCTTCTCAAAGATGAAAATTAGTGTTGATGATGATTAATTAGTAAGCTAGTGTTTGTAAAGTGCTAAGTGAAGTGCTAGATTTTATTAGCAAATAGCTCCTTCACTGCCTTCCTAGTCCCAGCTTGATTTTCTGCTTTTTCTGGAGGGGGGAGAGCTTCCTAGGATTATAACATCACAGAATCACAGAATCTAGAGAGGGAAAGGACCCATGGATGTATAACTCAGGACCTTAGGGGCCAACCTAGAGCTAGAAGGGACCTCTAAGGCTATCTACTCCTACGTCCTCATTTCACAAATAAGGAAACTGAGGCCCTGAGAAGTTAAGTGACTTGCTCCATTTCATAAAGCTAGAGAAAGAAATAAGCATTTACATAGCACCTACTAACTGCTGGGCACGGTGCCAAGTGTTTTATAGATTGCCATGAGATACAGGTACTGTAATTGTCTCCATTTAACAGTTGAGGAAAATTGAGGTTAAGTGACTTTCCCAGGGTCACATTGCTAATAAGTATCTGAGGTTAGCTTAGAACTCGGATCTTTCTGACTCCAGGCCCAGTGCTCTATCTGCCTAGTTGACCTTACCTAGCTAGTGTCCAAGGTGGAATTTGAACCCAGGTCTTCATGCCTTTGGGTCTAGTACCCTCCCACTGGCTTCAGAAACCAACTAATCCACTCACTACATGAGCAGCAATCCCAACAAGAAGTTATCTGGCCTCTGCTTGAAGACTTCCCCTGATGAATAACTTAATACCTATTTCTGTAAGAAGGGACCACCCAACTTACCCATGCTCTGGATTCCTACCTAAAAGCTTATTTTTTCAGGGCACCAAGTCTTCTTTCCAACTCAATGGGGCCATGATAGGGACATGGGAACTGTTTTTTGAGTATGTGGAAGGACTGGCACATCAGGGATGATTTTCATGACACCGCTCTCCTCTGGTTCTCTTTCTGATCAACCCTTCTCTCTCTCCTTTCCTGGGTCATCACCAGTCTCAGGCCCCATAACTTAAGTGTTACTTGAGGCTCCATCCTGGGCTCTCTCCTCTCCTCTCTCAGAACTGTTTCTCTTGTTGACCCTCTCAGTTCCCATGGGTTTAATGATTATTTCAGTGGTTGCCGACTCACAGGTCCATACGCGCAACCCCAAGCTGAGTCTTGGCTCCCAGAGGACTGAACTAAGAGAACAGGTGAAGTTGATGAGGGGACAGTTTAGGTCAGACATCAGGCAAAAAAAAAAAACTTACTAATGATCAGAGGTGTCCAAAGGTGTAATGGGTTGATAGCTCAGTAGGTAGGGATCCCCCCTCAATGGGGTCCTCAAGCAAAGGCTGGACCAATCACTTGTGGGTATGATGTGGAGGATTCAGGCATGGATTGGACAAGTCGGGCACCGAGAGCTCTTCCAAGTTTCGTATATCCACTGTTGTTCTTAGCATGACTTCATCCCCCTCTCCCAAAACAGCTATTTGAGATGAGTGGATGTGGGAGGACAAGGAACATAAGTCAGTGATGACTAAGTCTGCCTAGCTCCATTGCTGGAAGGTTCTCACAACTGGTGCTTGGCTCACCCCTGTCTCTGTGAAAACTCCCTTCCTCGTGTGTGTGTGTGTGTGTGTGTGTGTGTGTGTTTCCTGGAGGGCAGTTTCTTTCATAATGCTTACACAATCTAAATCACCTGCTTCCACTTGGAGCCAGGGTTTAAGGCCCAGAATTTAAGACCCAGAGGTTAATTAGTTCCCTTTTCTGATTCCCACTAGAAGCTAATATTTCCCCTCCCCCACCCCACCCATAAATTTCTTTGTGTCTATTTTGCCTACATTTATATATGTACATGTCCACAGCTAGATTGTAACCTCCTCCAGGGCAGGGATGTTTTACTTTTGTCTTTGTATCCCCAGGACCTACCAGAGTGCCTGGCACACAGCAGGCAATTAATAAATGCATGTTAATGTATTGATTGAGCAATTGATGAGATTCCCTAACACAGCTATTTCCTAATTGATATTTCCTAGACATCCCATGATCCCTCAGTGTCTCTCAGTTATCTCATGCTCCCCTCTTTTCTTTGCCTTATTCTTGGCAGCATAAGCTTATGGAATGAATAGCAGGTTCACAGTCAGTTCTGAGTTCAGATCTTGGCTGTGACACTTACTGTGTGTGCCTTTAGGTGAGTTATTGAGCCTCTAAGCCTTAGTTTCCTCATTTGTAAAATGAGGAAAATGTTATCCTTCCCGTAGTGTCTGTCCACTGTTGTGAGGATCCAGTGAGATAATGCATATGAAAGACCTGACCACATCCCTCATGGCAGTGTTCAAGAAGCTCCAGTGACTCCCTATTGCCTCTGGGATAAAGTACAACCTTTATGGTCTAGCACCTCAAGCCCTTTAGTGGGACTTTAGAGTAGCCAATGAACAGAGAACTTAGACCTGGAGTCAGGAAAACCTGAGTTCAAATCTGGCTTCAGATTCTTGCTAGCTGTGTGACCTTGGGCAAGTCATTTAACCTCTTTCTGCTTTGGTTTCCTCATCTGTAAAATGGGTATAATAATAGCACCTCCCTCCCAGGGCTGTTAAGAAGATCAAATGAGATAATATTTGTAATGTTTTGCAAACCTTAAAGCAATATATAAATGCTAGCGATTATTATTACTTTACAACTTAACTATAACTTATTGTTTTCCAGGCTGATTGCACATTACTCCCTACTATGCGCACCTCATTCCAGACAAACTGGCTTACTTGATTTTCTCTAGACACAACATCCCATTTCCCACCTCCAAGCCGTTGTATAAGTTGTCCCTATGCTCTAGAACATTCTTCCTCCTTACTGTCACCCCTTTAGCTTCCTTCAAGGCTAAGCTCAAGTGCCACCTCATATAAGACTTTTTTTCCTGATTCTTCTAGTTGAAGGTGTTACGGCAGTCACCACTCTCTCCAAAATTACTTCCTATTTCTTTGCACTGATTTATGCTTACAGAGATTGTTTCATTTTTTTTCCTCAGCATCAAAGAGATCACAGAACTACATGGGACCATGGAGACCAACTGGCCTAGCTATTTTACAGATGAGGAAACTGAGGCCCAGAGAGGTTGTGACTTGCCTGAGATCACACAGACTAACTGGCAAAGTTAGGATTTGAACTCAGATCTCACGACTCCAAGTTCAAGGTTCTTTTCATTGTGATGCTCTACTTAATAAATGCTTGATAAATTAAATTGAATTGAAAGTGCTTTGTAACTGTAAAAGACTCTGGAAATGGGAGCTATTCTTATCACTCCTCCCTTTCTTCTTTATTTGTAACACTGCAGCAGTGGTATATTGGTAAATATTTAACAACCAGCTCTCCAGGGGGACAATACATATCCATGACCCACTTTAAAGTGTTATCCACATTCTTAACAGTTTCTTTACCACTTCCTTAATTCTAGAAAAAGGACAAAACAATCGAATCAAGTCCGGATTTGTAGCATTTGCAGATTTCTGAAGTTGTTGTTTAGTCATTTCAGTCATGTTCAACTCTCCATGATCTCATGTGGGGTTTTCTTGGCAAAAATACTGGAGCACTTTGCCATTTCCTTCTCCAGCTCATTTTACAGATGAGGAAACTGAAGCAAACAGGGTCAACTGATTTGCCTAGGGTCAGATTTGAACTCAGGAAGATGACTCTTCCTGACTCCAGGCCTGGCACTCTATCCACTGTGCCACCAGGCAGCCTGATTTCTGAGGTGAAAATGCTCATACTGAACATTTAACTATCAGTTCTCAGGAGTCCATTCAAGCTAACTCTACCACACCGATGCAGCATGACTATTCCTTAAGTCTGTCAACGCTCCCAAGAGGTTGAAGTCCAACTAAAATGTTGTACAGCCAACACCCTCTGTCAATGTGGGGCAAGAACAGCATAGACACAGCAGAAGTCCTAAGCCCACAGCCACTAGCATGGATCACACAAGCTCTCCCACATCCTAGCTACAGGCTCTGAACTACTGGGGCTTAACATCCAACAGGTGGGGCAGGGGGCAGGGGGCAGGGGACATTCGTTTGAGCTCCTCAGGGAGCTGCTGCAGAGGGAAGAGTCTGAGCTAAATCTGGCTTTCCTAAAGCCTGTTCTCCAGAGCTCTGAACGGAGCTTTTGTCTCCCCTTGGCCAAGTGCTATCTGGCACTTTGTAGATGGCCTGGCTCATTTCCCCATAGACATGTTTCTGCAATGGGGCCTTATAAAAGTTACTATTTAAACACTTGAGTGTCTATAAATGGCCCCCAGTGCAGCATCAGGAAAGAAGCCTTGGATTTAGAGCCAGAAGCCCTGAATTCGAATCCCACCTTGGACACCTTCAGTACATCCTTTAATTTCATCGGGTCTCTCTTGTCTGTAAAATGAAAGAGCAAGACTTGGTGGTCTCTGGGGTTTCTTTCAGCTCTAAATCTGAGATTCTATCCTTATGGGTACTGACTGTTTGCTGAGCACATTTTTGGAGGCATTATACAGACATCACCTCCTCCAAGAAGTCTTCTCTGATCTCCAGAATTAGAGGAGAGTCCTTCCCTGTTGAGCTCCTCCTATGCATTTCTCACATTCTAACTCTGAATCACAACTTTGGAGGTGAGAATTTTATCCTTCCTAAGTCTGTAAACACCTTGAGAGTTGAGGCTGTCACTTTTCATCTCAGTGATCCCAGCACTTGACACAATGCCCTGCACACACTAGGTACTTGATCATGGAATAGTGGAAATAGAAGCAATCTTAGACCATGCATCAATTGACTGGACCTTCTATGTTTTATAGATATGGAAACTGAGGCCAAGACAGGTGAAATGACTTCTCCAAAATTACTTGGGAAGAGAAGGAAAGAGAGTAAGAGCTTATGGGAAAGGGAGGAGAAAGAGAGGGGAAGAGAGGAGGGAGAAAGAGAGAGGGAGAGAAAGAAAGAGGGAGGGAGATAGAGGAGAGAGGGAGGTAAAGAGGAGGGGGTGAGGGAGAGGAAAAGAAGGGGAGGGGGAAAGAGGGAAGAAGGGGGAGGGAGAGGGAAGAAAGAAGGAGAGAGAACAAGGGGAGAGAGAGAAGAAATGAATGTCACAATATCCCAGGCCATAGTAGAGGAATATTCTTTCCATCCTCTCCCTCCATTCCTGGTTGAAATTACTTTGTATTTCAGATAGGTAGACAGATAGCTAGCTAGTTAGCTAGCTAGATAGATAGACAGAGAGATAGACAGACATATATATAGTATTAATTATCTGCACCCATGTTGTTTCTCTCTCTGAGAATGGCAGCTCCATGAGGGGTTCATTTATATAACCAGCACCGACTACAGTACCTGACATATAGCAGATGACTAATAAATACTAACTGAATTGAAAGGAACACACAGAACATACATATAATAATATAGTCCTACCCCTTCGGTGCTCAGTAATAGCTGGTCTATAGCGTTTTAAAGTTTTACAAAGAGATATACATAAATTGCCTCATTCTATCCTCATAAAGACCCTTTGCAGAAATACATCCATGTGAAATTTTTGCAGGATTCATAATGCCATTTTCCAGATGAGGAAATTAACTCAGTTTAAGTGGCTTACCCCAAAGGATGGGAAAACCTTATTGGTAAATACCTATATTATTCCATTAAAATACACTGAAAATAGTCATGTTAGTGAAAATTTGTGGATTGAAGAGAGAATAATGGGAAGACAGGGATAGGGTGGAAAGGGGAGGGAGCATTATAATGCATCTGAAAAATCTGAAACAGATTGTCTTACCAAGACCCAAAAATGACATTTGGATACTAAACACTTTCATTTTGAACTCATGAGTGATAACTCAGTGAAAGACAAGCTAATTGGCCTTCAAAAATATCCAGAAATTCCAAACTGATTTTTTGATCAATGAAGCTACAGAATTTTCAGTGTTTCCTTTGAGAAGCATATCTCATTCAAATTAACACTGCTCACAAGGTTTTTTAATTCTGTTTACAAAAATTAGTCTCTGTGAATCCAGATTCTCATTTCTGCTCCCAATCAAATTCAGAGCAAGAGACAATCTGCAGGCTGGATGTGATCTATGGGCATCTCTTTCAAAAACTATACCAAGAATAAAACTGTTGGTTGACAAGAAACAAAATTAAAGGCCTCAGTAATTCTGACAAATATTTAAATTGTATGACACTCAAATTTTTGTTATGTACTGAACAAAGTTTTCTTTTGGAAAAAAAAACCACATTTCTATTCTATTTCTGCTGGGCATATGCATGGTACGGTATAGAATTTCCTTCACATTGAATAGGCAATATGGGAAGGTTTACTGAAAGTCAGGGCTTAGGGACACTGAAAAGGGTTGGGATACCCTGATCTAGACACTGACTATAGAGGCTATACCCTCACAGAATCCTTCAACTCCATCTCACTCAGCATCCTGCTCCCATCTCAAGTAGTCCTGTAACATTTCACACATTGAAGAAAGTCTTTTAGCCTATAGGCTCATTGTCAGCCAGATAATTGGCTGAGATAAGTGTAGGGTCACTGGATTATTGAAGACATAATTCCCATTCATTAGCTCCATTCCAAATTTCTGGCTGCTAAGAGCAAAAAGATAGTCTAGTCCTCCAAAAACTGTTAGGTTTTATTTTTTTTTTTTTAAACATGGTCTTCATACCCCACTGTGTCTTTCACAGCTGTTTAATCAACAAATAGTGGGAAACACAGCACTTCCAGCACACTCTAGCTGGGTTTTGAATGAATACTAGTAAGGTTCATTTTGCACATCTTGCCATCTTTTTCCTCTTGGCCCTTTGGACCATCAAACCTCAAAAGATCCCAATCTGGGGTACTTAATCCACCCAGTTTTGGACTGCCTGCCAAGGGACCCGACGTGTCCCAGTCATTGAGCACAAATTCACATAGCCCAATTGTATCCAGCTGTTCCCAGACCACCAGGCCATGCTCACAGGGGCCCACTCCAACTGTTTTCTTGACATCTACTCTGCAGCTGAGGGCATACTCCTTCCTCCCCATCTTTCCACCTCTTTCTCAGAAAACTGTAATCAAATCAATACTATCCCTGTTTCTGGAAAAAGCATGCCAATCAACTTCCCAATGGCTCCACTAACTAATCAAACTGAAAAACCCCTCACTGGCCAACGCTTCCCTATATGTAATATCTTCCCCTATTAGAAAGTAAAGGGGGCAACTAGGTGGTGCCATAGTGCACAGAGGTCCGGGTCTGGAGTCAGGAAGACTCACCTTCCTAAGTTCAAATCTAGCCTTAGACACTAGCTGTGTAACCCTGGGCAAGTCAAGTCACCCTGTTTGCCTCAGTTTCCTCATCTGTAAAATGAGCTGGAGAAGGAAATGGCAAACCACTCCAGTATCTCTGCCAAGAAAACCCCAAATGGGGTCACCAAGAGTCAGATACACCTGATATGATTCAACAACATTAGAATATAAGCTCTTTAAGGGCAGGAACTGTTATCTCTCTTTTATATTTCACTCCAGCACTTACAACTGTGCACATGGTAAGGTTTAATGGTTATTTTTCATTCATTTGGATTCATTTGTAAATGAACCTAACCAAACTGCCCAAGTGCTGGACTCTGCACTTTTCATAAAAAGGGAATACTTTTACTGATTTTGCAAACAATGAATTCAAATACTCAAGAGTACCTATGAACTTGGGTATTCCCTCCAACGACACAGTCCATACCTGCCCCTCCTATACAACTCATCCTCATTCTACTATGATGCTGGCTCCCTTTCTCAGTTTACTTTGCATTTGTTAAGCCTCCTAAGGAGAAATGTATCCATCTGCAGATGGGCCAGCCCATATGCAAACTGGCTTAATGGGCCTGCCTAAATGCAAATAAAAGTTTGATTCAGCATTTTAAAAGATTCCTTAAATAAAAATAACTTTTGCTAGTGAAAAACAGCCTTTTGTCAAGTCACATGTTTCATAAGTTGCTACAGGTGCTGGGGGGTTTCCTAAGATCACAAAGATACCATTGGAGCACATGGGCTGTTGCTGGGTTATCAGCCCATCCATCTTTTTTTCCAATCTTATTTTTCTTTGACTACATCTTCACTCTACTTCTCCTTTGTAATAACTGTGATGCACCCCACCAAGGGCTTCTCCATTCCCCTCTAATGAGACAATATTTATAAAGTGCTAAGCACAGTACTAGGTACATTTTTATTGTTCAATCCTGCCCAATTCTTTGTGACCCCATTTGAGGTTTTCTTGGCAAAGATACTGGAGCCCTTTGCCATTTCCTTCTCCAGCTCATTTTACAGATGAAGAAACTGAGGCAAACAGGGTCAAGTGACTTGCCCAAGGTCACATAGCCAGTAAATGTTTGAAGCCAGATTTGAACTCAGGGAGATGAGTCTTCCTGACTTCAGGCCCAGTGCTCTATCCACTGTGTTACCTATAGTAACCTTCTGGGCCTCAGTTTCCTCATCTGTAAAATAAAGGAATTATGTTCAATGACTTCTAAGGTCCTTTCAAGCTATAGATCCATCATTTATATTCCCGCATTCCATCAGGAATTGTTTATTGCCACATATTACTTGACAAGAACAACTTTCCAGGCAAGACACAGAATGTGCAGTTGAAATCATCTGCATACTTGGACCTTAAACTAGCAGGAGAGCTCTTGTGTGTCTGATATACATATCATGCGTTCAACATATGTGGATCATGCCAGGATTTTTTAAGCTTTCTGTTCTCTTTTTTCTGTTTTGTTTTGGCTTTTTTCTAGTTTGGTGGAGGTAGAGGAAATTTTCATAGGTAGGAGAGACAAAGACAGATTTGGGGAAAAGGACATTCCCCTTCCAACCTCCTGTCAGATAAGGATAAGGTTTGGGGAATCTGGGTCCTTGAGTGAGGGGAGAGGGGTCGATGTAGGGAGGACAGGTAAGAGAAGCTTGAAAGAGGTGGAGTGGTTGGCTTGGTAGGTTTCTAGCTCCTTCAGGGCAGGACATGGTTGTTTTTTATATCCTCAGAGTCTATCTGGCGCTTAGCAAATGTTGACATGAGGTACATGAGATGGTGTAGGCAAGAGCAGCAACCCCCACCCCCAACCCCCAGTGTCCAGGCCAGGGTGTCTTGCGTAAGGCATAGCCAAGGGGGAAGAAAAACAGTAGAGACAGGAAGACGGTGGAACCATATCTATAAGCTGTTACCACACTAGCCCATGAATGGCCAAAGTCAGCTGGATGGGAGAGCTGCCTGGATGACCAGAGAATTTCAATGGAATGTTACATGGCAGGGCTAGAATCATAGGTCCAGAGATGGAAAGAGGAGGACAAGTGGTCCAATTCTTCTCGTTTTACAGGGTAGGAAACTGAGGTTATTTGATTTGTCTAAGGTCACGCAAGTGGCAACATCAAAGGTGTGATTTGAATCCAGGTCCTCTGACTAGAACAGAAAGTGTTCTTTCCACTGTAGCCTGGAGCTTGCCAGGGCTGGCTCCCTTCTGACGAAGCTAACTTACAAATCACATGGCTAGGGAATTGAATCCCAGTTCCAGCAACAACTGTCCCTAACAATATGGGGGAAATCACTTTCATTTTTAGGGTCATGAATTTTAGAAGCCTGGATTCAATTTGGCAAATAACAGGATGCTTTGGAGACAAAATAATGGGTGTGTGCCTGCATCAGTTGTTATAACACCATCTGCCCCACCAGAACATTCTTCACCCTGTTCTCCATGAAGCATATAACATGCAAAATAAAAAGGAAGTAACCCAGCATCTGTCTTCAAGGATTTGAAGATTTGTTCTTCTGGGCCCCAGAAGGAAATTCTGGGAATACTGGGTGGAAACTGAAGGGATGCAGATTTAAGCTCTACGTAACAAATGGCCTATCTTGGGAGTTAACGGAATCCTCATTGAGGTCTTCAGGCAAAGGTCGAATTCGAGGTCAGGGGGTGTTGTGAAGGGGATTCTTGTTCAGGCTTTGATTGGATTAGACGGCTTCTGAGGTCCCTTCCACATTCTGGTGGTTGTCCTCATTGTACAATACCTCTTTACCTAAACCAAGGGTGCTGAAAGGGAAAACAAGAGTTCTCTCACTAAACCCTCTGCCAACCCCCCACCCCACCACCCTTCCACCGCACCCCTCCTCCTTTCCCCCCCCCCCCAGCAAGCAATTAATTCTCCTAAGCCATCCATCTGTTGGCTGCGGGCCTTGGGACAGAACTGGTTGCTTCCCCATTCCCACCACCTTTCACCCCCATACTGTTACGTTTCATTTTGGAGAGGATGCCAATTTCTGCCTCCAGACCACCCAGCCCACCCCTCCCAGCTGTTCTTCCATCTTGACTCTCTTGGGAGAAACCAGAAGCTCCCGCTGTGTCTGAGCTCGGGTTCCTGCCTCTCTGGGTCCATCTCTTCCACTACTCTCCCACCTCCCGATCCCCCCCCCCCCCCCCCACAGCCCTTCTCGGATCCTGCAGTGAGAACTGCTTGACCAGTTTGACATCAAGTCGTCTCCACGGCAACGGGCTGATGTCACAAACATAGGACGATGACTTCACTGCAGGGGATCCCAGGGAAGGAAGGAGGCAGTGAGGGGAAGATAATTCAGGTCCAAGCCTTTGACTCTGTACCCCTTCTCCTTATTATCTCCTGGGAAGGTGCTTGGGAGGATAAGGCTGGGGACTGCGGAGGGAGAATCTTATTTTTCTCCCTCATTCTCCTCACTACCCCTAGCCGGTCCTGTCCAGTTTAGCAGACTCAGCTTGGATAGTGCCTCCAATTTGTCTTGGGGGATGGGAGGGATTTGGGGTAGGGAGGTTTGGAACCCAAGACCTTGCTCCCAGGTCACCTTCCCAAAGCCCTGGCAGGGAGGTCAGCGCCCTCGAAACCTCAGCCCGGCCACGGAATAAATAAATGATGGCCATTTCAATTATTAGATAAAGCATCCCTCCAGGCGTCCCTCCGGAGCGGCCACCTCGGTGGGGCGGGGAAGAGGGAGGAATGGGGCGGGGGGCGCCGGCTCGCTGCGCAGCCCCAAGTCCCACCTTAAGAGGCGGTGCTTGGCGCCGGGGAGTGTCAGGAAGAGGAAGAGGCTAGGGAGCAGAGCGCGAGCCGGAGTGAACAAGCGAGAGAGAGCGAAGCAGTGGCTGAGGCAGTGGCGGGGCGGCCAGTCCGGCAGCGCCGCAGAGAGAGCAGCTCCGCGCCGCGCAAGCAGCTGCCCGCGCAGCCGTGCCCAGAGCAGCGGGCCGCCGCGCAGCCCAGCCGTACCCAGCCCAGCAGCGTAGCGCGGCGCGGCCAGACCCCCGGCCACAATGGCCACCGACGAGCTGGCCACCAAGCTGAACCGGAGGCTGCAGATCGAGGACGGCGGCGAGGGCTCTGATCACGAGCAGGGGCAGGAACAGTTGCCTCAGCCCGGGCTCAATGGGGCCGCGGCCGGGGCAGGGCCCGGGGCGCCCGACGAGTCCGGGGACCCGCTGGCCAGCGCGGACTGCGAGCTCAGCGCCAAGCTGCAGCGGCGCGCAGACCTCAACCAGGGCATCGGCGAGCCCATGTCCCCCAGCCGCAGGGTCTTCAACCCCTACACCGAATTCAAGGAGTTCTCCAGGAAGCAGATCAAGGACATGGAGAAGATGTTTAAGCAGTGAGTGTGTCCCTAGAGTCCCACTACCTCCCTCCCCCTAAACTCCCGCACCGGGATCAGGTGCCTCCTCTCCCATCTCCCAGGCCTTCTTAGGATCATAGGATTCAAAACTTGAAGCGCCCTTAGGGTCATGCAGTCTAGGCCTTCCGTTTTAAAGATAAACTGAAGACCCAGACTTGCTGAAGGTCCTCAATTTCTTTTTCATTGCCCCCTCCTCAAACCGTGCCTTCAAACTCTGCAGTTCTAGGTTTATTCTATATGCCGCCCGCCCCGCCCCCCACCCCTTCCAGGAACATCTATCCCTATAGTCCTAAAACATAGAAACCTTCCTCCTGGGCCCCGGAGTGAAACGGCCCCATTCTCCAGTCTAAACCCTCTCTAGGATTTCATTACTCAGTCCTATCCCCAACCCCCCTACTCCTTGCTTTTTAGGTGGGGAAAACACCAAAGACCCCTCTCCCTTGGGATAGTAAAGGCTGAGGCCCCTTCAGACTCAAATCTCTTGCCCTGGCTCTGTCCCATCCCCTTAGATAGCTTTCTCCTACTCTCCCCTATCCCTTATTCAGGCGTTGGCTACTGAGGCTTCTAGAAAAACAGGCTAAAGCCAAAGAAAGTTCCCAGGGAATAGGAAAGCCTGCCGAGAAGGTCCTGGCTGGAGGCAGTCCCCATGGGCCCTGGGGATGAGAAGGGCAAATGGCTTCCAGGAACATTGGCTCCGAGTGATGGAATGGCCCTGATGGTTGAACTGTGGCCCAGAAATCTTGGGGTGGGGTAGGGGGGAGAGATCTCAGATGGGGGGAGTGTAGAGAGGGATTTTGGGCAGCCTGAAGGCAAAGAGCCTTCAATCTGGGCTCTGAGTTTGGTCAGCCCGAAGAGGTGCTGCAGTAAGGTTGGCACTGTCTCTGTGCCAGGAGTGGGATGGGGGCAGCACCAAGAGACTGTCTCTGTCAGTTAGCCTCCAGCCAGGTCCAGACTCACAGAAACAGCAGGACCGGATTCTGTTCTGTTTCTGCAAATGCTCTTCCTCCAGCTCTCTTACACCTACCCCCAATTTCATAACTTCAGTCTCTTCTGCTTTTCTCTCCTGATATTGAAACTTTGACTCATGATGAGGCTGTGTGGTATAGGAGGAGCACTGGAGACCTGGCTCTGCTGGGATTGCGGTTGACACCTCAGAATCCTGGCTCTGCCGGTGCCTAGCTCAGGGGTGGGGAACCTGCAGCCTGGAGGCCACATGTGGCCTAGCTGTTTGACCTTGGGCAACATATCTTTCCTCTCTCTGGGCCTTCCTCCTCAATAAGATTGGGGAGGGTAAAGGGTCCAAAGTCAGAGACCTGCATTCAAATCCCAGCTCCACCTTTGACTAACTAGCTTTGTGACCTTGGGCAAGTCATTGGCCTTCTGGTGGGAGACTGTAAAGTGAGAAGGTCTGAATCAGATGATTGTTAAGGTCCCCTTCCAGCTCTAAATCCTGTGATCCCATGATCCTTTTCATTTTAATAGCTTTGAACCTAGATTCAGCCCCTGACTAGAAGAAAAGAGTTTGATCTCATTCCAGCCTTAGGAATCTCTCTAGGATGGGTTTCCCCCTTTTCTCCCCACTAGTCTCAGAACACAGTTTCAAGACAAACTAAGACCCAAACAAAGACCTAGACGATCTTCAGGAGCTATTGGGTGTGTTTAAAGTATCTGAGCCCAGCTCTCCCTAGCCTTAAGCTTCCATGGCTGCAGGAAAGATGAGTGTGTGTGTGTGTGTGTGTGTGTGTGTGTGTGTGTGTGTGTTTTCCACTGGGTGAATTTTGGGGGTAGGAGGCAGGGAGAGGACTAGTCAGAGCTTTTCAGTTGTGTCCGACTCTTCGTGACCCCATTTGGGATTTTCTTGGTGAAGATCCTGGAGTGGTTTGCCATTTCCTTCTCCAGCTCATTTTACAAAAGAGGCAACTGAGGCAAATATGGTAAAGTGACTTGCCCCAGGGTCACACAACTAATAAGTGTGAGGCCGGATTTGAACTTGGGAAGATGAGTCTTCCTGACTCCAGGCCTAGCAACTATCCACTATGTCACCTAGCTGCCCATCAGAGCAATGATTCCCAAACTTTTTCTTCCCAGACCCCTATTAGAATGTATAGGATCCATGACCACCCCTTCTCTCAGGTCCTCCTTCAGCACTTGATTCCCCTGAGAGCTCAGTAAACATTTCCCAGGAGTACAGACCTTTGGTTGTCTGATTCCTTGTCCCTAAAAAGCGCCCTAGGTTTAGAATTGTCAGAGGACCTGAGTCATATGGTGCTGCCCATGTTGACCTTGGACAGGTCTCTGGATCTCAGCCTTCTCTGTGAGATGAAGGGGTCTAGATGAACTCCAAGGTCCTCTTTCCACTCTAAATGCTATGTTCCCATGATCCCTTACAGCTTCAAAGCTAATTTGCCCCATTTCATGTCCTACAACCAATGCCACACAGCCCTGCCCTAAATCTTTCCAAAGTTCCTTCCTTTCTGTCCTTCCCTTCCTGTTCTGGCCTGGAAGGACCCCCCAGGAAACTTCCAGCCTTTATATCCCCATCTAGAAATCCCCCATCCACATGGCATAATTTCAATAAGAATGGAAATCTCCCCAGCCCCCAGCTGGGTGTAATTGACAGGCCCTGCAGGCTCCCCAGTTGGGGGAGGAAATGATTGGAGCTGGGGCCTTCTAGGGAATCAGCCCAATAGGCTGGCGCAAGCAGGTTTAGTATTCAAGGGAACAAGGCACCACTGTGCCAGCCCAAACCAGCCGTCCCCAGGCTGTTGAGCAGCAACCAACCAGCTCCTGCTGAAGACAAAACCTCATTCTGCTCCTCACATGGAGGCCCAGGCTGCTGCATCATGGGGCCCAGGGAGCTCCTGGGTCCCAGCCCAAATAACCTCCAAATCCTCCCACTGACCACACCCAAGGTGAAGAAGATTTCCTCCAGCCCCCTCAACCTGTGCCACACCCTCAGCTCCCTAATTTGATGGGATGAGAACAAGATTTAGAGGTAGGAAAGCTAAGTCTACCACTCAATGAGCCTCAGTCTCATTTTTTCAATAAAGAAGTTAGACTGATCTCCCTCCCAGCTCTGACAGTCTCCAAGTGTCCACCGAGCCCTTTCTCCCCTAGCTCAGACACTCTCTTTTCTAAGGAGCTCCCAGCTCTCTCTCCTCTGATCCATAGGGGCCTTTCCCCAAGCAGATCTGCCTCATGAATTCAAGGTAGACGTTTCAAGAGAACCCCTAGATTGTCTTTTTTTTGGAAGTTTTCCTCCTCCTCTCGGCCATGCCAGACAGCCTCACCTGCTGTCTGTCACCCGATTTTTCCTGAGGTGATTAATTTCACAAGACCATAATGTGATGGAAAGAGCCCTTGGAAACCTCTTGACCCCTCTCTTTCACTCCCAAATCACTTCCCCCCATCCCCCTACCCTTTTTACAAATTATCCAGGTTTTCTCTTATAACTCTCCTCCGATAAGAGAAATGAGCTCAGCATAGGAGAAGGGAGAAGGTGGAAGCTAGAGGCTCAGCTACTTCTCTCCTGGGGTGTCTGGGGTCCCTCAGCCCATTCAGGTAGGGCACTGAGTGGTGTAAAGTGAGACCAGCAGCAACAAGTGTGTAATTCTGTCCCTGGACATTCAATCAGAGGCCAGTGCCCCAGTTCTTAACTTGCCCTGTCTCAACCCAACGTACATCTATCCCTGGGCCTTTGGCGGCCAGCTGGTCCCCTCAACACATTTCCCTTTCCTCTAGCCAAGCCTTCTTTCCTTTCACAAGCTCTTAAGGTCCCTGTGGAGGTCACTCAGTAGATGACCAGCCCATTTGTATCTGCTCCTTTCAGATAGCTTCTTTAACCCTAGACCTCCTCTTATTATGAATAGTTCCCAATTCTACAGTGCTGCTTTGGGGGTTTACAGCTGGTTTTACCCACAGTACCCCTGTGAGATAGGCAATACAAGTATCACTGTCCCTGAGGAAACTGAAGCTCAGAAAATTAAGTGGCTTGTGCAGGGCATTGCCCATCCAACTAGGCAATGTAAATATCAGAGTTCGGATTTGAACCCAGGCAGGTCCCCAGTTATGAGTCCCATGGGATGGCCTCACCCCACTGTTGTGTGCTCCCTCTTCCCTCATTCTTCCTTTTCTTCCCAGCACCTTCTAGTCTTCAGACTTCTCCTTATTACCCCAGGGGCCTTCTTTTCTCTCTACCTAAGCAAGGTCTTCCTTGGGGAATCAATGGGATACAATGGGCATTCCCCGCATGTGTCCCTCTCTCCGTGGAAGCAGTCAGAGCCACTTGGGCCCCCAACCAGCCTGTGGTGATTAAGGACAGCAATAACTCTTCCTGGAGTTATGTAGAAGGTTAATAACAGAAGTTCTCTGAGAGAGAATCATTGGGAGGGGAAATGAAGGGTCAGACTTTCAAGGCCGCAGTAGTTCAGCACCAACCCTTGGATGGCCTACAGCTGTTCATCAGCCATCTCCCATTACCTCCACAAATCCCTTCTATGGCCCATAGCACAAAACCAGGAGAACCTTTGTGTGGAGCAGAAAATGAATTAAATCCTTCAAATGTCTGTGGAAGATGTGTGTCTGACTGAATGCTCTAAGAAAGGGAAGGTCCTTACTCATCTTTCCAGAGTGTGTGTGGGAGATTTTCTCCTGACCTTAGTACGGTCACTCCTTTTGACCTCTGCCTTTGCCATGTCCATCTTTATTTGACTTCAGCCTTCTCTCTTGGGCCTGGGGAGACTTGTGGTTCTGGCTCTGGTTTGTACCTTCCTCATTCCCCTCCTGGTTGTTTCTTGTGGTCCCATGCTTGTCTCCATTTTTGTTATATAATGAATAGCTTCATGGGAGGCCAGAGCTGGGAGAGCCTTAGACCATAGAATGTCAAAGCTGGGAGGGCCCTTAGAACCCAGAATGTCAGAGCTGGAAGGGCCCTTAGAACACAGAATGTCAGAGCTGGGAGGGTCCTTAGAACACAGAATGTCAGAGCTGGGAGGGCCCTTAGAACGTAGAATATTAGAGCTGGGAGGGATCATAGAACACAGAATGTCAGAGCTGGGAGGGCCTTAGAACCCAGGATGTCAGAGCTGGGAGGGC
>NW_020953950.1:656909-667690 GCF_900497805.2 Vombatus ursinus | reverse complement strand
GCTGGGAGGGCCCTTAGAACCCAGGATGTCAGAGCTGGGAGGGATCATAGAACACAGAATGTCAAAGCTGGGAGGGCCCTTAGGACACAGAAGGTCAGAGCTAGAAGAGCCTCAAAATGTAGAACGTCAAAGCTAGAAAGGAGCTTAGTAGAGCTGTAAGAGACCTTAGAACATAGACTGTAAGAACTGAACTGAAGTTGACAGGAAAATCTGAGCTGGGGGACTCCTTAGATACCATCTAGTCCAACCCTCATTTTAGAGCTGAGGAAATTGTGGCCCAGGAATATGGAATGATTGGTGTTAGATCCCATAGTAAAAAACAAACCTCTTTCCCTTCCCCTTCTGCTACTCCCAAGGCCTTACAGGGCAGGGTCCGGCGAGTCAGGCCCTGAATTTCTAAAGCCACAGCTCTCCTGCAGCAAGGGCAGAGGAAGTGGTTTCTTGGGGCCTGCCCCAGCTCGAGGAAGTCAGGCCAGGTGGCCCTTTGCTTGCTTGCCATAGGCCAATCCCCTCGCTGCACGAGGGGCTCCTCAAATGAGAGACCAGATGGTTCCCCAACATCCAGGCACAACCAGGTATCCCTGAGCCCCCATGGGACTGTACACCGGGATCTACCCCTGACACTTAACCCTTGAAGTTGGCAGCTGGGGCATCCTGAGCCTGGAGTCAGGAAGACCTGAGTCCAAATGCAACCTCAGATACTTCCTAGCTATGTGATCTTGGACAAATCATTTAACTTCTTTTAGCCTTATCTGTAAAATGAAGGGGCTTGGCCTAGATGGCTTCTGAGGCCCCTTCCAGCTGTAGCTTTGGATCCAGGGAGTGATGTAGAAACCAAAGCTGGGAGAGAAGTTACGTGATTTTGCCCAGCCTCATACATCTGATCTGGAAAGCATGAAAAAGTCAGATTCAACTCCAAGGCCATTTTTCTGCTTACTGGCTTTTATTTTAGGGTCTGACCAGAGCAGTATATAGAGTTCACCTTCTTTATCCTTGGCTTTTTCTTAAATTGCTTCTGTCGCAGCGATGGAGGGCTCAAAAATCATCCTCACACACATTACTTTTTTTTTACTTTTTTTTTTTTTTTGGAGACAGTCAGGGTTAAGTGAGTTGCCCAGGGTCACACACCTAGTAAGTGTCTGAGGCCAGATTTGAACTCAGGTCCTCCTGATTCTAGGGCTGGTGCTCTATCCAATGTGCCACCTAGTTGTCCTCTCTCGCACACATTTTAAAAGGCCTCAGGTAACTTTGCCACCCTGGGCATACCTTTGTCTCAGCACCCACCTCTCCTTGTGACCAGTGAGGTAGCCACAGAAGAAGGGAGACCACTACAAATAGAACAAGCTGGGAGGAGAAAATTGGAGGGATATTGTTCTCCTCTCCCCAAACATATCCACATATAGAGCTGAGTGAGAAGGCTTAAGCAGAGCTAAATCCAAGAACTCTCCCATTGGCCCTGGCCCTGAACCTGACTCTGACCTTGGTCTCTTGACCTGACATCCCTGCCTGACCACACTGATCCCTCTTGTACTCATCTGAATTACTATAAATATCAGGCTCCACAAATAGGGAGACAAAGTGTACAAAACACAGAGGGTGAGACGTCCACTCTCTTCTTCCGTTCTCAGACCCTGTACTAAGTATCCTGTCCACATACTACATGGTAGTGGGGACATTGATAACCTGGAGCACATGCAGAGAAAGGTGAGCAGGATGGTGAGGGGCCTAGAGGTTCTGTCTTAGAAGCATCAAGTGAAGAAACTGGGGATATTGTGCCTGGACAAGAAAACAATACTTAGAGAAGGACCTGAGAGGCCTCTTCCAATATATGGTAGACTGTCTGGTAGAAGAGGGATCAGACTTTCTCCTCTTGGCCCCAAAGGGTAGAATGAGGAGTATTAAGGGGTAAGAGAAAGGATGAGGGAAGGGTGCAGAGAAGCAAATTTCAGTTTAACATAGGGAAAAACTCATGAACCACAAAACCTTCCTGCTAATAAGGGCTATCCAGAGTGGAATGAACTGCTTTGGAAGGTGGTCGGTTTCCCTCTCTTTGGAGGTGTTCAGGCAAAGGGCAAATGAACTCATTTCAGGTATCATTGGCTCATATCTCTAGAGCTACGAAGGGACCAACCTCCCTCATTTTACAGGAAACTGAGACAGAGGTTAAGTGACCTGTACCAGGTCACACAGCAGATTCTGTGGCAGAATTTGAACCCAGGTCTTCCTGATTCCAAAGCAAGTGCCCTTGTAGAGGGGATTAGTATACTGGTAGAGGTTGGAATAAGTATGCCTTAAGGTCCTTTTGAGCTCTGAGACTGATTCTGTGACTCACCCGGGTGTCCCCAGGAAGTTATAAAAACCTTCCCCCACCCCCACACTTTGCCTTAACTGATTCAGGGACAGATCTGATGTCAAAATTCATCCAATGTAGCTGAGTTGGAGGAAGTGGTGAGGGATTGGGCAATCCCCACTGAGTCCTGCTGTGGGGGTGGGGGGCAGGAATAGATACTGCTCACTGATGGGGAGTCCTTCTGCCTCAGAATATTAGTCCCTAAGGCTAGGGGCTGTTTCTTTTTTGTCATTATATGTATAGCACCCAGCACTGTGCTTGGAACATAGTAGGACCTTAACAAATTCTTGTTGAATGAATGATGGAAAAAGTTCTAGACCAGGAGCCAGGAAACTTAGGTTTAACTGCCATTAACTAGTTCTGTGACCTTGGACAAGTGACTTTCCATCTCTAACCCTATTTCTTCATGTATATAATGAGGGAATTGGATTACATGTTCTCCAAAGTTCCTTCCAATTCAATTCTATCTTCTAACACCCCTTCCAAGTTCTGACATTCCCTGTTCTAAGGGCCCTCCCAACCCTGACATCCTGTGTTCTAAGGGTCCTCCAAGTTCTAACATTTTGTATTCTAAGGTATCTCCACAGCTCTGATACTCTGTGTTCTAAGAGACCCCAGCTCTCACATTTTCTGTTCTAAGTGACCTCCCAGCTCTCATATTCTATGTTGTAAGGGCCCTCTCAGCTCTGCTATTCTACTATTCCACAATTTTATGTTTCTAGTTATGGTGTTATTTTATGGGCCAGACTTTTACCCCTAACCATAGTCAGCTCACTTCAGGGCCCAAACATTTGCTATATCTGGGCCTCAGTTTTCCCCATCTGGTAATTGGTGTTGGAGAACCATGAGCTTTGCGAGGGCATTACTAACTATAAGGTGAACCTGAGCCTTGGGGCCGGGTGGAGGGAAGGAGAAGGCTCAGAGTCACGAGATGTGAGTGAGTCACAAACTCTAGGGCCCAACCCCAATGGAGAGAATGGCTGTAGCAGGTGGGAAATAAACCTTATCTACTTGCTAAAGCCACCAGCATTCCACAGCCTAGCAGCTGGGGAAGAGAAGCAGTCCTGGACCCTTGTCCACCCCTCCCCAACACACACGCCTCTGCCTGGGACCTCAGTGCAAACCGCACGTATGGGGCCACAGCTTTCCCTGGGGCTTGGAGGAGTTGTGAGGGAGGGAAGGGGGAGGGGACTTAGGCTGAATGGAAAGGATACATATGTGACGTGTGAGCTGTTCCAACAGGGGCCGAGGGGGAAGGGATTGATTTTGTCAGTGGGCATCCGGGCCTCTGCAGCTGCTGAGTCTTTCCCTGGATGAGCTATTCAGAGAGAGGCGGGCAGGAATGTAGGCAGGATGCCAGGGTCTCCAGGCTCTCAGCAATTGATAAAGGTGCTGAGCCTCAGTCCCGGATGCTCTGTTGCCAAGCAGGGCCAGGGATGGATTGGCCCACCAAACAGGCAATGCTGAGGGCCCCCATGCCTCCGCCTTCCCCCTTTGCAAATGAATGAGCCTCCAATCCCTTCACTGGGGCAGGAGGGGGATGGGGAGAAAGAGCCAGGAGAAACGAGAAAACCCCTGCCAGAGATTTCTCTATGTGACATAGGGAAAGGTACTTCCTTTTGCTGGGCATCAGTTTCCTCATCTTGAAAACAAAAGAGTTACCTAGGTTCCTTCCAACCCTAAAATTCTGTGTTCTAAGGGCCCTCCAACTCTGACACTCTGTGTTCTAAGGGCCCTCCTAGCTCTGATACTCTCAGATATTCAACCTCCAGTCACCTGAAGAAAGTTAGTCATATGTGGCCATGTCACCCACTTCTCTGGGGAGATGAGGAATAGAATGCAATGAAACCATCTCTGAAACTAATGAAATACTGTGCCTCAACTACTTAGGAGGGCTTATTCCTCTGCATTTCCACTCCTTTCCTCCTCTCTTCCTCCCCAACAACTAATCTGCCCCCAGCCCAGCTGTCCCAGCTCCCATTCCCCTCCCTCTTAAGGGGAAGATACAGGATTGGCTGGAGTCAGAGGCAGAACATGGGGGTGAAAAGGTGCTTGCTGCTGCTCCCAGGCGAGCAAGTGTTTGAAATGGCTTGTCGTGTTGCCAGCTGTATTCCCGCCTTCAGAATTGCTCCCTGCTGACGTTTGGGCTGGCAGGAGTGGAGACGCAGAGGCCTGGGAGGGAGCTCTTGGTTATCCAGCAGTAGGCACTGGATTGAATGAGAGAATGGAAATGAGAGCCTAAGGAGCCCAGAGAAGAGGGGTCAGTGGCTGCCAGGGGCCTCTGACCAATCACAGGCCAGACCTTAGGGTGGAATGTCCTTAGGCTCAGACCCACTGCTCTTGTCTCCTTCTGCCTGAGATAGAGCCAAATCTCCTCCAGGTTACCCTGGGCACAGACTCCACAGATCTCAGGGGGAACCTAGCCCCAGCTCAAAGTGATTTGCCCCACCATGGACTCACAACATACCAGTTTTTATTGTTCACTTGTTTTCAGTTGTATCTGACTCTTGGTAACCCCATTTGGGGTTTTTTTGGCAAAGATACTGGAGTGGTTTGCTGTTTCCTTCTCTAGCTCATTTTACAAATGAGGAAACTGAGGCAAACAGGGTGAAGTGACTTGCCCAGGATCACATAGCTAGTTAATGTCTGAGGCTGAATTTGAACTCAGAAAGATGAGTCTTCCTAACTCCAGATTCAGCCCTCTATCCTACTGCACTGTGGGGCTGATGAGAACAGACAATCTCTTCTGGTGATGAACAACTTACACCTCACATTTCTATAGTTCTATATCCTCACACCTCACATTTCTATAAGTTTTTACCCAGCCCTTTCAGTTCACTCAGCAGATATTAAGCACCTACTCAGTCTGGGCATCCTAGGCACTGAGCATAGAAAGATAAAAATGAAACAGTTGCTCTCTGAAAGGAGCTGATATTCTGTTGTCTCTTACAATCACCCTGTGAGTTACATAGTATTTTCCCCATTTTACAGATGAGAGGCTTGAGGCAGTAACTTACACAGTCACATAGCTAGTGTTAAATTCAGGACTCAAACCAAGGTCCAAACCGTATGACCCAGATGGTAGGATCATGGATTTTAAAGTCAGAAGGGGCCTGAGATCACCTAATTGAACCTCCTTGTTTTACTGACGAAATGAGGACCAGAAGTCACATCAGTTGCCTAAGTGATCATTGGCAGAGTGAGGATTTCAGCCTGGGTCCTCTGACTCCTGCATACTCTTCACTGCCTCCCCTAGAGACTCTCTGGCTGCTTCTGGGCTGCTTCCCAACAATTCTTGAGTACCTACTAAGTGCAAAGCACTGAGCTATAAACACAGGGTACGAAGACAAGCCATGGCCTTCTGACGTTGGCTGGCCATAAATACCTGTGCTACTTTTCGCTCTGTCGGGCCCTGAAGGCCCAGCCTCCCTCACCGTGTCATGGTTTTCAGGCACGTAAAAGATCAATTCCATTGGCAGCCCCTGCTGTTGGCATGGCTGGCCCATCTGTGGCCTGCTCCAAGACATTCGGTTCTCTAATCCGGTCTGTCAGGCCATTCGCCCTGCGGGCAGGGCCCTTGGGGACCCAGAACGCAACCACAGAGTAATTCATTGGAAACGAATTGGCTTTGAGTTGCCTAAGGCCTGCCCTGGCAGGAGAACTGCTGCAGAGATGCCAGTGATCCAGGTGGCCCACATTCCCTCCACTGTGGGCCCTGCTCCAGAGCAGCTAATGAAATGGATTTCTTGTGGTCCTGGCATCAGAGAATCACAGAACATTAATACAGAGACAATATTTGTATAATACTTAGCATAATGCCTGGCACATAGTAGGCACAATATAAATGTTTATTCCCTCCCCCTCCCCCCACCTCCAATTAATACTTAAAGTGAACTTAGAACACTGGATGTCAGAACTGGGAGGGCCCTTAGAACACAGAATGTCAGCGCTGGGAGGGAACTAGAACAAAGAATTCTAGGACAAGAAGGGACTGTGGAAATGAGAATATCTGCTTGGTTTTAGAGATTATCCGGTCTCACTCCCCTGGTTTGTCTTGCCTTCCCTGAGAGTGTTTAAAGATAAATAGCCAGTAGACTAGGTGGTTTCAGAATTGTCCTTCACTGAGGCAGAGGAATGGCCTGAGAGAACTCTTTAAGCCCATCAAATATAGAATTAGAAGGTATGTGGTACATCATCTAATCTAGTCCCCTCATTTTACAGATGAGGAAACTGAGGCTCTAAGAGGTCACATGATTTGCCCAAAGTTGCCCAACTCTGCCCTTCATTCTTACTGGATTGCCTGCTCCAGTAATTTAGTTATTTCTGGTATTTCCTCTTCTAAACAGAGGTTTCTGGGGAAACTGAGAGGCAGATGGGAATAGACCTCAGAACTTCTGGTTTTCTGACTAGCCTAGGTCCAGCACCCTTGACCACATCCTCTCTCCCATCCCACCACCAGCAGATCTGCTCATAGACAGATGTGGTCACACTTTGCTCTCTCAGCAGCAACTATCGCCCACTCCCTTGTAGGCCTGGGGGCCCCCTGAAGGAGCCCCATCTCCGTCTCTCTCCTCTCTATGTATCTAAGGCCTTGGAGATGTACCCCTGGTTCAGCGACAGATTCTCTCCCCTTTTCCAAGACCCCTTCAGATGATTGATTTGGGAGGTGAAATCAACTTTACAGAAACTTTGTCCCCCCACCTTTCCACTCAGGGTCATAGCACTTATTGCCAAAAGGAACTTCATTTTATAAGATGAGGAAACACATCCAGAGAGGAAGAAGGTACACCCAGGTGGTGGGAAGCTGAATCAAGATTCAAACCCAGGTCCCTGTCTCTGAATCCAGTGTTCTTTCTCTTCCACACGCTTGCTGAGGGACAGAAGTATCTACATAACCCTGATCTGTGGGCCAAATAGAGGCACAGTTAGAGAGAGTCCAAGGGAGTGGCTGATTTACAACAGGTTGGCACCATGCCCACATTCCTACCCGACTCTCTCCAAATAACTCACCCAGGAAATCACTCAGCAGGAGCAGAAGGCCAGGTGTCCAGGAATAAAATCAGCTGCTCCTTGGGTCAGTTCCTTCAGCCTCCATGAACCTCACTCCTCCTCTGTACTATGTGGGTTTTGGTCTAGATGGTCTTTTAGGCCCCTCCCAACCCTGACATTCTGTGTTCTAAGGGCCCTCCCAGCTCTGACACTCTCTGTTCCAAGGGCCCTCTCAGTTGTGACATAGGGCTGTCCCAGCTCTGACAGTCTGTGTTCTACAGGCTCTCCCAGCTCTGACATCCTATGTCCTTAGCTCTGTAACTGTTGGGATACTCCAACTGTCAGCACCCTATCTATAGCAGCAAATGTACAAAGTGTCCTATCTTCCCAGGCCTGGAAGGGTCCTCTTGCTGAAGCCCCTAGGCTTTTCCAGAACAGCAGCTGTTGTCTGATGCCCAGCCCTAGTCTGGGAGGGGTTTGCCTGACTGATAAGCAGAAGGCTCTGTACAATTTAGCAAGCCTGTGTCCCCACCCACTGTGTGATGTGCCCTTGGTGGCCTCTGCTTGTAACCCCACCACAGCTGCAGGGAAGGGTCATGGAAACCAGGGAGAGAGGTCTCTTATGAGCAGTGTCTGTTTCCCAAAGGCCTTTTGGGAGATAACCAGCTGAGAGTGCCCTAAATATTCCTTCCCTTCCAGAGCACAGAGACTAGCTTCTACAAAGCAGCTGTGGTACAGAATGGAAGAGGGGGGGAGTTAGTCTGCCGAGGGAATTATTATTATTTCTGCAAAAAGGAAGAATTAATCTGCAGAAAACCAATGACGGTCATTTTAGTTCAGCAGTCCACTAGGCCTTTTATTGTATCCCCACTATGAGACAGGCACCCAGCTGGATACTAGGGATACAAAGACAGAAATGGAACAGCCTTTGCCCTCAAGGAGCTTACATTCTGCAAGAGGAAGACAGCTTCTTTCTGGAGGTATCATACTTCCAGCAAGGAAGAGGCAGAGGCTAGAAAGTAGGGCCGTGTAGAAGTGTGGGGATTGTACTGGAAATGGACCTTGTGAGGCAATTGCTGAGAAAGGAGATAGAGAGTGGGTGTGTCTAAAATGCCAGGCTCACCAGGATCATTATCTCTACTCCTCATAAACTTTCCCTCCCCTCTTGTCTTCAAAGTCAGTCCTCTTGTCTCCATAGCTTAGAGACTGTGGATTGTCATGGAAGGTGGTCTAACTGTCAGAAGACCTGAGTTGTCCTCAGGAAAATTGCTTCTCAAGTGCCAGACCTCTATTTACTTGTCTGTAAAATGAGGAGATTGGATTTGATGATCTCCAAATTCCTTCCAATTCTGACACTCTATGTTCTCAATTCTGTGTTCTCAGACCTTTTTCAGTTCTGGTATTCTTGGTTCTTCTAAGGCATTTTCTAGCTTTCTATTATTCCATGTTCTAAGGTCCCTCCAACCTCTATTTATTCTATGTTCTAATGTTTTGACAGTTTTGACAGTCTATTCTATGATTCCTCCCAGCTGTGATATCCTATTCTCCCTTTGAAGTTGTATGTTCTAAGATCCCTCCTAGCTCTGACACTCTGTGTACTGAGGGCCTCTCATCCCTGACATTCATGTTCTAAAGCTCTTCCCAGCTCTGACATTGTGTTCTAAGGCCCCTCCCACCTCTGACCTCCTGTGTTCTAAGGCCTCTCCCAGCTCTGGTACTGTGTTCTAAGGCCCCTCCCAGCTCTGACATTCTGTGTTCTAAGGGCCCTCCTAGCTCTGACATGCTGTGTTCTAAGGGTCCTCCCAGCTCTGATATTCTCTGTTCTAAGGACCCTCCCAGCTTAGAACAGACACCCTCTGTTCTAAGGGACCTCTCAGCTCTGATACTCAGTAGTTTTTTGGATGAGTAATTGTTCAGGGTGAATTTGTCTCCAATGTTTTACCTAATCCCTGTAGGTCATGCGATTAGCAGACCAGCACCTGGTAAGAAAATTAGCTGATGGAGTTTGGGTTGGATGGGGACCCCGAGTTATTCTCACTCCCCCTCTGCTGTTCTCCCCCCCCCCAGGTATGACGCTGGCCGAGATGGCTTCATAGACCTGATGGAACTGAAGCTCATGATGGAGAAACTCGAGGCTCCTCAGACACACCTGGGTCTGAAAAACATGATTAAAGAAGTAGATGAAGATCTTGACAACAAACTGAGCTTCCGGGAGGTAGAGTGGGCAGAGAGTTGTGTCTGCTGTCACCACAGATAGTGGCGCCGGGCATGGGAGGTACAGAAGAGAGTGGTAAAAGAGCAGAGCCCACTTTCAAAATCAGGACTTAGGGGGCATCTCACAGTGCCTGGGCCTCTGCCCAAGTGGCATCATGATGCCTAGCCTGGGTTCACCAAAAGCATGGGTCACATAATGAAACTATGGGAGAAGGGACCCTAACCCGTGGCCTCAGTTTGCTCACCAATAAAATGGACTAATAGCTTAGCTGACTCTGTAGGGTCCACAGAGGTTGAGAAATGTCTTTAAGTTCTTTGATTAGATTGTAAACTTCCTAGTAAGTGGCAAGCTTGTGATGGTCAGGGTGATCTGCTAAATCAGAATTTTAATATTCTTCTACATAGGATGCAATGTCCAGACATATGCAGTTAGGTGTTTCATTCATTCATTCATTCAACAAGTATTTACTGAGTACCTACTATGTGCCCAATCCTGGGTACTGTGGGAGAATACAGAGATATGTAAAACACCATCCCTGACCTCATTTCTTATAGTCTTATGTGGGGAGAGAAGACTCAGATACATAAGAATAGTTCTTCCAGTTAAATCAAATAAACACTTGCGAAGTACCTACTGCTTATAGGGGGATTTGTGCCAGGGCTATAAAAACAAAGAGTTTACATACTATTGAGTTGGGGGAGTGAGAAGTAGGGTAGAGAGATATTGTATATAAATAAGGCTGGCATCATGAGACAGTAGAAAGAGCCCTGGTTGGGGAGTCTCAGGACCTGCATTCAAATCTTGCCTTGGTCATTTACTAGTAATATGATGTTGGGCAAATCCTTGTGCTTCTCTGTGACTCAGTTTCCTTATCCGCAAAGTGATAGTATTAGACTAAATGGTGACCTAGTGTATGTGGTAAATACAGTGCTAAATGTGGAGGAGACTTAGGTTCAAATCCCACCTCACACTTAGTTATGTGACCCTGTGGAGGTTAAGCTAGTTAACTTCTCTGGGCCTCAGAGTTCTCCTGTGTAATATGAGGAAGTTGGGATAGAAGCCTTCTGAGGTCTCTTCTAGCTCTAAATCTATGACCCAAGCCCCTAGAACAGGGTATGTCAGAGCTGGGAGGAGCCTTAGAACACAGGAATGTCAGAGCTGGGAGGGCCCTTAGAACAGAAATTGTCAGAACTGGAGGGCCCTTAGAACAGGAATTGTCAGAGCTGG
>NW_020953950.1:646751-656899 GCF_900497805.2 Vombatus ursinus | reverse complement strand
TCAGAACTGGAGGGCCCTTAGAACAGGAATTGTCAGAGCTGGGAGGGGCCTTAGAATGGGAGGGACCTTAGGACAGAGAATGTCAAAGCCAAAAGATACAGTCCTACCCTCTCATTTTACAAGAATGGAAACTGAGGTCTGGAGAGCAATGACATGTTCAGAGTCAACATAGCTAAGTTAGTGGCCGAGCAGGGCCCAGGCCCGGTCTGAGGAGGTCCTGTCTAGGGAGCTGTCTTTCTCCCCTGAGGGAGATTCAGACTCCAAGGAGTTCCACCTTCAGACATGATGGTTTTTCCCTGTTTGAGAATCCCTGAGCTGAAGAGGGTGAGCTGGTGGGCGGGGGCCGCATCCCCAGGACCCAAGGCTTCCTCACAGCCTGAGCTTTCTTCTTTCCTCACAGTTCCTCCTGATTTTCCGGAAGTCCGCAGCAGGGGAGCTGCAGGAAGACAGCGGACTTCATGTTCTGGCCCAGCGCTCTGAAATCGATGTCTCCACGGAAGGTGTTAAAGGGGCCAAGAACTTTTTTGAGGCCAAAGTAAGGAAACAGAAGGGTTTGCAAAGCTTGGTGCCCCCAGCGGAGGTGTGGTGGCTTCCTTCATGGGGCTGTGGCCTCTGGAGTTTCTCTCCTGGGTTTGCTGCTTCCTTCCCCGCTGAGGCATCAGAATCAGACTCTGCCATGAGGCAGAGGCCACTAAAAGCCCCTAATTGTAGTCCCACAATGGCAAGCCATCCACCTTCTGTTTCATCTCACCCCTCCCTTCTCCTTGGCTTCCATCACAACTAAATGAATTCCTTTCCCAATTTCTCTACTTATATCACCTCTTGCTGAGTCCCTCACCCCACTCACATAAACATACTTCTATCCCCCCCCCCAGCCAAGTTCCCCACTCACTGTCCTGAAAAAAGGACTTTCTTTGGAATCAGGGTCTCCGAGTCTGAATCATGGCTCTATGATTTGTTAGTTTTAAGACCTTTAGAAAGTCCTACCTTCCCTCAAAGCCTCAGTTTCCTCTTCTATAAAAGGAGGGGTCCCTTCCAGGGGTAAGAACTATAGGAGAAGGCAGTATGGTCTGATGGAGAAACCACTGAACTCTAGAGTCAGACACCCAGGTTTGGATTCCCAGCTCTGATGCTTATGAGCTGTGCCACCCTAGTCAAGTCATTTCATTTCCAAGCCTCAGGTTTTCTCCATTTGTAAATGTATGTGATAGTATTCCTTTACCTGTCTCCCAGGGCTGTGATGAAGAAAGTGCTTTGCAGACTTTAAAGAACTGTAGAAATTAGGAACCTATAAGGGACTATCCAAAACCATATTCTCCCACTACAGTTACCTTGGAGTGACGTAGGTGGGAGGGTCTAAGCTTTGTTGTCTTGAATGACCCAATGCTACATTTGGAGAAGTCTGGACCAAGCCTTGGGGCCTTAAATCCCATGGAAGGCAGAGTAACAGTACCAGGCAGAAAAAAGCAGGCATCACCCCCACTCTCATTCATGAGGATCAGGTTTGAAGCCTTCCAAAAGGGTTGATGGGAGAGAGATGAGAGTAAACTTTTGGATGATGCTTGCCACCATATGCCCAGAGGGTATCCATACAAGGTTTATAAAGCACCTTCCTTACAACACCCCTGTGACTTAGGCAGTGTAAGTCTGTCAGTCAGTAAACACCTACTATGTGCCAGGCACTGTACTAAGCACTGAGGATACAAAGAAAGGCAAAAGACAGCTCCTGTCCTCAAGGAGCTTACAGTCTAATGGGTAAAACAAGAAACTAATAGGCAATAGAAGAAGGAAGGTGCCAAAAGAGAGGCTGGGAAAGACTTCTTGTAGAAGGTAGGAATTTATCTGGGACTTGCAGGAAGCCAGGGAAACTAGAGGGCAGAGATGAGGAGAGAAAGCATTCCAGGCCTGGGGCACGAGCAGAGAAAATGCCTGGAACCAATAGATAGAATGTCTCATTTGATGAAGAGCAAAGAGGCCAGTGCCACTGGATCTCAGAGTATATGTTGGGGAGTAAGGTAGGAGGGGGCTAGGTTAGGAAGGGCTTTGAAGGCCAGACAGAGCATTTGGTATTTACTCCTGGGGGTGATAGGAAGACACTGGAGTTTATTGAGTAGGGTGGGTGACATGGTCAGACCTGGATATTAGTGTTACTATTTTACAGATGGGGGAACCAAGGCCCAGGAAAGTAAAGTCAGTCTCCCAAGGTTACACAGTTACTTAAATGTCAGAGCCAGGGTTTGAACCCAGATCTCTTCTGATTCCAGATGTAGTGTTCTTTCCTCTGTACATGATAGAAACTAACCAGTGATAGATATATAGATAGTAGACAGATGGATGGATGGAGAGATAGATAGATAATTAGATACACAGGCAGAAAGATAGAAAGACAGAAGGGTAGATAGATGGATTGATAGAAGGATGGGTAGATAGACAGACATACAGACAGATAGATAGGTAGGTAGATAGATGAATGGATTAGGTAGAAAGATAGACAGATAGATGATAAATAGACAGAAGGATGAATGAATAGTTGGAGAGAGAGATAGGCAGAAGGTTAGACAGATAAAGGCAGAGTTAGATAAATGAATGGATGAATAGTGCTTATTATGTGTTAGGCACTGTTTTAAATGCTGGGGAAACATACAAACAGACAGGGTAGTCTGTGCCTTCAGAATTATATTCTAATATAACCCAAAAGAGGAACTGGAAAATGGGAAGGAGGACAGAGATAAAAAGAGCAAAGAGGAAGGTGTATTTAAAGGGTGGGAAGGCTGCAAACCTTCCCCTCCTTTTTTCCTGGTGGCCCAAACCCTGACTGTCTTGACACCTGGTTCACTTCTAGGTCCAAGCAATCAATGTCTCCAGTAAGTTCGAGGAGGAGATTAAGGCTGAGCAGGAGGAACGGAAACGACAGGCCGAGGAGCAGAAACAGAGAAAAGCCGCCTTCAAGGAGCTCCAGTCGGCCTTCAAGCAGTGAGCGGACAAGGGGCAGGGTGGGGCCTGGCCACCCCCTCCATGCCCCTGCCCTTCTGGAGGCTCCAAGGAATGCTCTCAAGGATAGGCCAAGTAGCTCATGGTTGAATGGACCAATTCAAAGAGCTGTTGCCTGTGAATGATGAGCCCACCTGGGCCTCAACCGAGCCTCCCAAGTCCTGCCTGTTAGCTCTTCCCGTGCTCCCTTAACAGATATAGCCATTACCACCGGCATCCTCACCTCTGAGCTCTGCTCACTCCAGGAATCCCCCTTCGGATGCTAGTCCTGCCTTCCTATCTCCTAGGCCCTCAGGACTCCCCTGCAGCTCCCAGTGCATGGACTTCACCAGCCATCAAACAATCCCTTAAGAACACACCTTTTTAGACCAAATGTAGGCACAGACCTCCTTCCCCTTCTCCCTTTTCTCCTACCCCCTTTCTTCCTTCTCCTTTGCCCTCATCTTGCTATTCCTTCTCCAACCCCTGCCAATTCTGCCAGCCCCACATGGACCCTCAGGGTTCAGAAAGATCATCAGCCCTCTGCTCTGGAGCCAGTTACCATCTCTTATAATGTAAGAAAGGAGAAAACACTTAGCAACCATTCACCAAGAGGTCAGAGAGCTATGGGGCAGCCTAGATAGATGGAACATAAAATGAGTGCTCTAGAGCTGAAAAGAACTTCAACATCTAGTCAGCCCCCCTCATTTTACAGATGAGGAAACTGAGGCCCAGGGAAACCTGTCCCTTGCCCAAGGTCTCCCCAACGTTTCTTACAAAGGCTCCATTCCTTGCCCCCAGATTTGGCAAAACAGCCTTGAAGCCCCATGATGGTGGTTCAAACCATGGTGAGAACTTTCTGAAGTTATAGGCACCAAGCATCCCAGGCCCTGAGATCTAACTCCTTGTATCCAGCCTGGGTTGAGGAAGGTAGGGGAGCAGCTATCAATCTACCTCATTGGGTCCACTTTCTGCCAGAAAGCCATCTTATGGGATGTCTAAGGGCACAGGTGGGCTCAGTGGAGCAGAAATACCCAGCTCCTAAGGGTCTCAGTGGGGCACAAGAATCCTGGAAGGCTTATTAATAAACAAATCAGGGGAAGTTATGGACTGGGGTGAGGGAAATTGGGGGAGGGGGGATTGAGACCAGGAGGAATGGACCAGTCCCCAAAGAAGGGAGAAGAAAAATAGAAATACCGCGATTCTCCAGGCAGCATCCAAAAAGTGCTTTTAGGTGTATTTGCATGCACTGTGACATTGACGAGCCAAAGGGTCTGCTTCAGCCCCTGGGTTCTGCCCTTTCTCCTTTCACAGTTCAGACCCCCATCCAGTCAATCGTCTGTCCCTCCATTCACACAAACATGTGGTGCAGTGTCCAACTGGGCATTATTCACCGTCTTGCCAGGTTGATTTTGGTGATAGTCTCATTGTGTGTGCCAGGCTAGGGAAGCATGAGAACCTCGGGCCTGGCTCCTCTGTGATTCCCCCCAGACCTCATGGCCTGAGCGACAACCAGTGGTGGCCTTGTTTCCTGAGATGATGTTGTGTTTTCTGTCAATGTGATTTCTTAACGCTGTGACCAGTCGTCAGTCGCCCAGCCAAAACAGACAAACCAGCCCACTATGCCACTGAAATTATGCAACCTCTCTGTGTCTCTCATGATAATGTCACTGCTTTCTAGACTCAATACCCTTTATTTTAGTAACTCTCAGAAGATCATACAAAGCTCACTGTTGAACTTTCAGAGGTTTTATTTTGGTATAAATAATCTGCAGAAATCGGAGATACTAATGAAGCAGGAATCGGGATCCCCGGTCGTGTTTCCTTAGTAGATGTCTTTGTACAGATGACTATAAAATAATTTTTTTTTTTTTGCTTTTGGGTTTGTTCTCCCCTTAAAAAAAAAAAAACTACTTCATTCAGTGGAACAGTTATTTTTTTTAACTAAAATACGATAAAAATCATTCTATATTTTTATGTGTGTGGTGTCCTTGGTGCTTGGGGGTTGTACCATGGAAGAGGAGACCAGGGGTTCCCAGAGACAAGACATTTAACAATGTTGGAAAAAGAGCTGAGCTTGCAAAAGGGAAGGCAGTCAGGGTCCCCTACCTAGCCTCTTGTAGCCAGTTTATAGTGTGTCAATTCAGGGGCATAAAATCTTAGAATGAGAATATCAGAGCTGAGAGGGAGCTTAGTGAATACATCAGAACAGTTAGGGACTTTAGAACATAAAATGGAGGATCTGGGAGAATTTTGAGAATATAGACATCAGAGCTACAGGAACCTTAAAGATCATCTAATTCAGCCATTCTCAAAATTTTTGGTCTCAGGATCCCATTACACTTCTTGTTCAGCCATGTCTGACTCTTTATGACCTATTGGGGGTTTTCTTGGCAAAGATACTGGAGTGGTTTTCCATTTCCTTCTCCAGCTCATTTTACAAATGAGGAAACTGAAGCAAACAGAATGAAATGACTTGCCCGAGGTCACACAGCTAGTAAGCATGTGAGGCCAGATTTTAACTCAGGAAGATGAGTCTTCCTGACTTGGACCCAGCACTCTATCCACTGCCCTACCTAGCTGGCCTTTACACTATTAGTTACTGAGAAAGCCAAAGATCTTTAGTTTATTTGGGTTATATCTAGTTATATGTACCACATAAGAAATTAAAACAAATTTTAAAAAGAATTCATCTAAAAATAAAAAGAAACCCATTAATTTTTAATTAAAAATAACTTCCAAAGCAAAAAACCCTGCCCAGATCAAGAGTCTAACAAAGGTCAACTTTGAGAATTGCTGATCTAATTCAACCCCCTTATCATGCAAATGAGGAAACGGGGCTCAAAGACATAAAATCGCTTGCCTGAGATTCACCCCATTTCATTTCCTGGATGGCCAGCAATGCTAAAGAAATGTAGAGTGGGCTAGGGGGCAATTACGGAAAGCTGCTTGGAGAAGGTTAATCTTGATCCAGGGCATGGAAGAGTCAGACAGGCATCTAGACTGGGAGATGAACCTGGGCAAGGCCACAGAGAAAATGGCCTGGACAAGTCGTGCACAGAGCTAAGTATCCTTGGCTTCCAAAATCCAAACCCTGCCTAGTGGTCAGTACCCTATATAAATCTTCTCTGACCCAATATCTCCCCATCAGTGCTCATGGATCCTTAATTGACTCCCCCAAAAAGCATTTCCCCCCTAAGCCTCCACAAGCTGAGAATTAGGAGGAACCACCTTGAACTCTTTGAATATCACTAGAAAGTGGCATGGGAAGGGCTTGGCATTTAACTGGGCACTGCTGCCACCGGGTGGAAAGAGAGAGAACCACAACCAGGCAGCTGCACCAGGCTAGTCTGGTAGTGCCACCCTCCATCCAGGTCGCACACTGCATTGATAGTAATCACTAGCATTATGGCCAACATGGGCCATCGAGGAACCTCCACCCTAAGATCTCTCCTCTGCAGGCTTAGTGGAAACGTGGAAGGTGAAAGGGTCAAAAGGCCTGGATTTGAGCCCTGTTTCTGACCCTAGTAGCTGAGTGACCCTAGGCAAGTCTCAATCTCTTACAGCCTAAGTTTCATTATCAGTAAAAAGATGATAACACCTGCAGGGATACTTCCCCCACACCATAGAGGATGAGAATCTTAAAGCATTAGAGACATATAAACTATTCAATAAGAATTTATTAAGTGCCTTTTGTATGCATTAAGGATACAAAGACAAAAACCAAAACAATCCCTGCCTTCAGGATGCTTATACTGTACTAGGGGGATACAACTTGAACACAAATAGACAAGTACATAGAATATTCAAAATAAATACAGATTAAATAATACTAATAACAAATGTCAAGGAGACAGCCCTAGCAACTGGGATGGGGGGTAGAGGATCAGGAAAGGGAATCAGGATTCACTTAAACTGTGCTTTGAGAGAAGCAAAGAATTCTATGATGGAAAGATAGGATGAAAGTGTACATTCTAGGCATGAGGGGCAAAGTACAAAGTCACAGAGCCAAGAGATGGAACATTGGGTATAGCCATTTTATACAGAAAATAACTAGAAGCCTTCTTTAACTGGCCTGTTGAGTTCAGGGAGGGGGTCTAGGGTTGATATGCCATGATAGAAAGATAACTGGGAGCCAGATTTAGGGGACTTTTGAATACTAGGCTGAGGGTCGTCATCATCACTAACACTCATATAGCACCTACTATGTGCCAGGCACTGTGCTAAACACTTTACAAATTGATCCTCACAACAACCCTGAGAGATAGATGTTATTATCCCTATTTTACATATGAAGAAACTGAGGCAAACAGGTTAAATGACTTTCCCAGGACCATATAGCTGGTAAGTGTTTGAGACTGGATTTGAACTCTAGTCTTCCTGATGGCAGGCTCAGCCACCTATCCACTACACCACCTATGTGCCCTTTATTAACACATTCCTGTAGTTAGCCCTCATTTTAAGGAAACTCAGACCTCAAAGAATCACTTGACTTTTCCAATATTATACAGGATGGATCAGAACTAATAGTTCATTATGCACGAGGCACTGGTGACTGAAAGACCAGAAACTAACTAGCCCCTGTTTTCAAGAAGTTTACATTCACCTGTGGAGGACACAACCCATGTACAGATAAGTAAATATATGACAATTGGAGGAGAAAGAGAGCACTGATCATTGTTTTTGTTACTCCCCCAGACAAAATTCTACTATCAGAGCTATAGAGATTTGTTCCTTTGTGTTGGATATTTCTCTCCCCAAGATCTCTCTTTTTTTTTTAAGAAAATGCTCCTAGGCAGAGGAGCACACAGTAAATGTCCGAATTTAGAATTTCATCTAGTCTTACCCCCTTCATTTTACAAATAAGGAAACTGAGCCCCAAAGAGGGGAAATGACTTGTCCATGGTCACACTGTTAGTAAATGGAAGAGTCTGGATTAAAACTTGGGTTTTCAGAATTCTAAGGGCTGATGCTCTTCCATGGTGACATGCTTTCTGTCCCAAATACCAGAGGTTTTTCTTCTGACAGGTTGGCCTTGGATGCCTGAGGGAGGGGATGTAGAGAGGGAGAAAGAAGGGATAATCAAGACAAACTTGGTCCCCTCTGTTCTGATCCTGCCTGAAGATGCTGGCTGAGCAATTCTTGGGCGTGCGGGATGCTCCTGGGCCACACGTTGACCCTACCGAGGGGATGGGTGTGGGTGCTGGTTGTGTGAGGAGGCCCAGGTGCTGCTGCATCTCACCTTGAGTGAGAACCTGGCCCCTGCCCCTCGTTCATGTGCACATCATGCCTGAGAATCCACCACCTGCCCCTCACTCCCCGTGTACATCATGCTGGCCAAGAAGACCTGACAAGCCCAGAGGGAGGGAAAAGATATGGGGAGCAGGGGGAATCCCAGCAGAGTTAGGAGTTGAAGGAGGTGAGTTCAATTCCAGTCAATTCCATAAACATTAAAAAGTGCCTAGTGTGCATAGTTCTGTTCCCCATGCCTCAAATGCCCTCCCTCCCTCCTCACTTCTGCCTCAGAGAACCCCTCACTTCTTCCAATGAGGCTCAGTCACCTTCTCCTACAGGAAGCCCTTCCTGATTCCATAATTGCTGCCTTGGTACTTGGGTGATCTTGGTAAAGTCACTTCAGGTCTCTAGGGTTCATTACTAAGATGAGGGGCTTGGACTAATGACCTCTGAGGCTTTAGATCTATGAACTGTTTATACCCTCCCTCTCTAACTACCTCTTATTTATTCTGCATATACTGTATTTATACTTATTTCCCCTGCTAGAATGAAAGCCCCTTGAGGGCAGGAGCAGTTTCATTCTTTATCTAGCATCTAACCCAATGACTGGCACAGAGTAGGTGCTTAATAAATACTTGTTAATTAAATGACTGATTGCAAAGTTTTGTGCTAGTTACCAGGTATATAAAAATGATAAATGCCATAATCTTTGCCTTCAAGTACCTTACAGTCTAATAGACTATAATGCAGTTAGAGGCTGGAAAGAATCAAAAGGGAAAAGTCTACCTGATGGGCCTGGTAGGACAAGGAGGGGAAGGAACAAGCCTGAGTGAACAGCCTACCTTACCTACCCAGCCACAGGTTCTATTGCTTTTTTGCTAAGCATTTTATCTTTTAATTAATTTTTTTTCAAATAACTGGCATTTGTTTTCTCCTCCTCCCATCTTCTCCCCCATTGAGAAACAAAAAAAGAAAAACCCAAGCATTGTAACAAGCATGAGTAGTCAAGCAAAACAAAATCCACCCCCCACTTTGAGTGCCCAAAAATATACGTCTCATTCTGTACCCTGAGCCCACCACCTCCCTGTCAGGAAAGTAGCCTGCTTCATCATTGGTCCTCTGGGATCATAGTCGCTCATAACCTTGATCAGAATTCTTGTATCTTTCATTGTTATTTTCACAATGTCCTTATTATATAAGTTGTTCTCCTGTTTCTTCTCACTTCACTTCAAATAAGTCTTCCCGGGTTTCTCTGATAATGATCCCTTTTGTTATTTCTTGTGGGACAATAGTATTTCATTACATTTATATTCCATGTTTTGCCCAATTGATGGGCACCCCTATATTTTCCAATTCTTTGCTACCCCAAAAGAATTGTCATAAATATTTTTGTACATTTGGGTTCTTTTCCTCTTTCCTTGTTTTCTTTGGGATATAGACAGTAATATTTTCCCTTGATCTAGGACATTTTAATAACATTGGGAGCATATTATCAAATTCTAGCCAAAGGTTCTTAATCAGCCTCCATTTGATCTATTTCTCAGCCTCACCAGCCTTGGGGACCTTGGGAAAATATTGCCAAAGGTACCAAGAAGTCACCTTCCTGACCCCAGTTCTCAATAGCCAATCTACATACTCTTCCCCAAGTGAAGGACCACCCTACTACATGCTCTCTTCTTTTTTTCTTCTTTTTTTTTTTCAGGCAGTTGGGGTTAAGTGATTTGTCCAGGGTCAGACAGCTAGTAAGTGTCAAGTGTTGGTCGGAGGCTAGATTGGAACTCAGGTCCTCCTGATTTCAGGGCCCGTGCTCTATCCACTGTGCCACCTAGCTGCCACTCTACTACGTGCTCTCTCTCCCACCTGTGTGTATTATTGCACTAGCCAGATCTTCCCAGCTCTCCTCTCTTCCCTTTCCATTTCCCCTTTTTCTTCTCCCTTCTCCT
>NW_020953950.1:629793-646741 GCF_900497805.2 Vombatus ursinus | reverse complement strand
TCTCCTCTCTTCCCTTTCCATTTCCCCTTTTTCTTCTCCCTTCTCCTCTCTAGTCATCCTTCATTCTGCTTTCAGAGTAATCTTTCTTCCACATAGATAGGACATGTTAAAGCTCAGAACGAGCTCTAGCTGAGGACACTAAAGACACAAATGAATTTATTTGTTTGCTTTTTAAAAAAATTTTTGACTGTTTTTTTTATCTATATTGAGGAAAAAAGGGGGGTCTCTATGAAAGAATAAGGCCACTGCTTGGGCAAGATTGGACTATGGAGAGAAGGAAGACCATTTAAACTTTATTTTGTTTCTATTTTCTCTGCCAAAAGGAGTGATATTCACACTAAAAAGGACAAAACAAAAATAGCTATAAGACAATTGACAAGTAGACAAATAGGGAGAGAGTAAAAGTGGCAACTACCTGCTCATGATGAGTTCAAGTCACCAGGTCAGGCCCAAGTAAACTACATTCTAGAATCCTGAAAGATATGATTGCTGATCTGTCAGAGTTCTTTAAAAGACCATAGAGAACAAGAACAGTACATCAGTATGCAGAACTAAAGGAGGCCAAATGCCCCCATTTTCAAAAAGGAGAAGAAAATAGTCTTCCAACTACAGGCCAGTGAGCATGACTTTTATTCCTAGCAAAAATTCTAGCATGTGTTATAAAAGGATGGTTAGTGAGCATCTAGAAAAGGAAGCAGCAATCACAGAGACATTGTCAAAAACAGATCACTCCAGATGAACCTCATTTCCTCTTTGGATTGGAATACTCTACTGGTAGATAAGGGGAGCAGTAGATATAGTTTACCTAGATTTTAGCAAAGCAGTTGATAAAATCTTTCATGGTATATCTGTGGAAAATATGGAGAGAGATGGGCTGGATGATACAGAACAGTTGAATGGCCAGACTCAAAGAGTAGTCATCAATGGTTCGATGTCAGCTTGGAAGGAGTTATCTCATAGAATTCCCCTAGAGATCTATGCTTGGTCCAGCAGTATTTAACAATTTTATCAATGATGTAGGTAGAGATAAAGGTGTGATGTTTTATTGGATTTTCAGATTGGCAAAAAGCCATAGCTCAAATATAATCCTTGAATGACGGACAGAATTTAAAAAATCTTGACAAGTGAAAGCATTGGGTTGAATCTAATAAGAAGGTAATTAATAGGGATAAATGTGGAGTCTTATACTTGGATTCAAAAAATCAGCTTCCCAAGTGCAAAGTCTGTGTATGTTGAGGATGAAGTTAGCTAGGTAGTAATCTGGAAATGATTTGGGGGATTTTAGTGGACTGGAAGCTCAACAGGAGGCAACACTATGATATCATAGCAAAAATGGTAATAAGAACTTGAGAGAGATATAATATTCTTTACAAGGGAAGCAAGCAAATTCCTTGATGTAAGGGAAAACTTCCTGATATTTTGAGCTATCCAAAAGTGACATGGGCTACATCAGGAAGGGGTGGCTTCTTCTTTATTGAAGGTCTTCAAAAAGAATGACCACTTGTCAGGTTTGTTTTAGTAGGAATTCTTTGGGGGGGGGGGCGGAAGAGAGTTGGACTGAAGGGTCACTGAGGTCCTTCCAGCTCTGAAATTCTGTGATTCTATAATGGTCATGTTGGATTTGGTCTTGGTCAGGTCACATCAAGAATATTGTGTTCTGTTCTAGCGGCCACATCTTAGGAAAGACATCATCAATAAGCTGATGGGAAAGCTACTGAGCTCAGAAAAGGGTATTAAGCTGAGGAGAATCCAGAGACAACAGCCAGGATGATGAAAGGACTCAAGATTATACCAAATGAGAAGTATTTGAAGAAACTAAGTGTGGTTAGCCTGGAGAAAGAAAGATTTATGGAAGACATCACAGCTGCCATAAAGTATTTGAAGAGTTATCAAATGGAACAGAGATTAGTCCCAGATAGCAGAACTAAGAGCAGCAATGAGGAGTGGAATGGTCAGGGAACTTGCAGAGGAAAATTTAGACTTGGTGTAAAGAAACACTTACTAAAAATTATAACTTTCCCCAAACGGAAAGGGCTGCCTGAGAAGGTAATGAGTTCCCCGTCAATGAGGGTCTTCAAGCAAAGGCTGGATGAATACTTATTAGACATGACGTAAAAGAGATTCTTGGTCTTGTATGAGCTAGAGTAGGAGGTATTTCTAAACCTGATCTTTCCAGTAGTTTGTTTTTGTTTTTATTTGTCCAAGTGCCTGACACATTTAGTTTAGTCATTTTTCAGTTGTGTCTGACTCTTCATGACCCCACTTGGAGTTTTCTTGGCAGAGATACAAGAATGGTTTGCCATTTCCTTCTCCAGCTCATTTTGAAGAGGAGGAAACTGAGGCAAACAGGGTTAAGTGACTTGCCCAGGATCGCATAGCTACTAGGTGTCTGAGGCAGGATTTGAACTCAGAAAGAGGAGTCGTCCAGACTCCAGGCCTGACAGTCCATCCGCTGCATCACCTAGCTACCCCAGGACATAGTTAATAAATGTTCTTTGATTGATGAGATGATCATAGCTATAGTACTAAAAAAAGGAGTTCAGGGCATCTAGTCCAACCTCTTATTTTACCAAGAAGGAAGTTAAGGGCTAAGGATATGGCTTGACCAAGGTCACACTAATATTAATCAGTAGAGGTAGAATTTGAACCCAGGATCTCTACCTCCAGAGTCAGCACTCTTTCTACTGTACTACATTAGATCAGATCATGTTTCTTATCTCTTCAAAATCATCAATGTCTCTCTATTCTCCAAAGTAAAGTTTAGACTCTTCTGTCTGACATTCAAGGCCTCCGATTGAAGGATCTACCACAACCCTAACTTTTCAGTCATATCTCATATGACTCCTTTCCTCATACTGTACAATCTAGCCAAACCAGACCCTCAAAACAAGCCTTGCATTCTCTTGGCTCTGCGACCTTGTTCATATTGTTTCCCTGTGCCTGGAATGTTCTCTTTCCTCCTATTAAATATTTACCCATCCTTTCAAGACCAACCCAAATGTCACTTGCTCTGGAAAGCCTTCCTTGATTCCCTCTCTCAGAAACGAACTTTACCTGCTGCCCTCACATAACATTGTTATCTGTGCCTCTCTGATGCTGTGATCAGATGTCAGAGCAATATATCTATAGGTGTCTTATCTCCCTCCTGGAAGATAACTTCCATGAAGGTAGGAAACAATCAACCAATCAGCAAAGAAATAAGAAACACCTGCTCTGTGTCCAGTACCCTGCTAGGTCCTGGGGGATACAAAGACCCATGATGAAGCAATCCCTGTTCTCAAGGAGTTTACATTCTATTAGGAGAGATGATGTGTGCATCTCTGAGCATCCACCAATTAAATCTAGGGGACCAGCACTGGGCCTGTGATTTTATTACTATACAGAGGGATCCCAAAGGAGGAAATTCCCTTTACTGTGCAAATCAACACCTTCTCTACAATTTATATAGTCTTAGAGAGTTACCTAGATCACTGAGAAATTGGGTGATTTGGCCACGGTCACACATTCAACATGTATAAGAAATAGGACTTGAACCCAGTTCTCCCTGATCTTGAGGCCAGTCCTATAACTGCTATAGAATACTGGCATTCATATAAATTAAATAGAAAATAAATACCAGGTAGTTATTAGGGAGGGAGGATACCAACAGTCGTGAGGATCAGAAAAGGCTTCATGTAGAAGATGGTGGTTCAGTCTTGAAGGAAGTGAGGAATTCTAGAAGAGAGAGGTGAGAATTGCCCTTTAGGCATGGGGGATGGCCAGTGCAAAGGTCATGGGCGATGGAGTGCCACGTGTGAGGAACAGAGCCTGGACTGTGGACAGAGGCCAGACAGACATTGTGGCTGGACTGAAACATCTGGGAAGGGGGCATAACATAGAAATGAGGTTGAAAATAAAAGCTAGAGGCAAGTTACGAAGCACTTCACAAGACAGACACATTTCTATTATATCATAATGGCAATTGATAATCCCTAAAGTTGATTGAGTAGGTAAGACCTAGACTTAAGGAAAATCCCTTTGTGGGCCTCATGGAGGATAGATTGGGGTGGGGAGGCTTAAAGTAGAGAGGCCAATTAGAAGGACATTGCAATAGTGCCAGGCAGGTAATTCCCAGGCAGGGATCTTATCTAGACTTCAGAGCTCAACACTCTGTACAAAGTAGGTGCTAAATATATTTGGTTAATTGAATTCAAGGATATTTCTTAGTTTGGGGCTCCCAGTCCCTCTTAGGGGTTCCTAAAAATATTTCCTTGTTCTCAGAAAGTTCTCAGTCCATTAAACAGTAACCAACTGAAGGTCACGGCAAGACCCTTATCAGGAATTATGACCCTCCCCAAGTGTGATATCAGCTTTGGCTCAGACCCCAGTCTGAGACACCATCTATAAGAACCCTCCCAAATGGTCAGATTGGTCACCGACTGCCTACACCGGTGCCATGTTAGGCTCTGTACTCCTCGTTGCGTTCCTGAGCTATGGTAAACTGAGAGCCAGAGAGCTCCACAGATCCCTCCCAGACAGTTAATCTCTGACTATTTTTCAGTCTAGTACTTTCTGCTTAGAAAGGTCCAGTGGGGTAGAGTCAGGCCACATCCACACCAGCTATCCTGGGCCCCCATTGCTGATATGGTTCATATAGGCTTTTCTGGTCTTGCTTCCAGCCTCCAGCTGCGGTGTCCCCACCTACCCGCCCAGCCTGTCCACCCGGGTGGTGGGAGGAGAGGACGCCACGCCCCACAGCTGGCCCTGGCAGGTAAGGAAGACATGTGTGGTATGGTAGACAGAATGGCATTCTTGTTCTCTCATGGTGAGGCATTATGTAAGTGTGAGTTATTAAGATTGTCTCTAGGCCTATCCCAACAGAGGGAGACTGGCAATGTGGTTCAGTAGAAAGAGTGGGGTGTAATCCAAGAGTGCTAGGATCAGAGAAAAATAGTGTTGAGATAAATCCTGGACCTGCCAATACATCAGCAGTAGCTAATTTTTTTCAAGTTGTTTTACTCCTCTGGTCATCAAGTGTTCTTATCTGTAAAATAAGAAAGTTAGACCAGATACCCTTTGGGGTCCCTTCCTCCAAATCTATGATCTAGAATTGTTGAAGCTTTTTAAGTTAGAATAGCAGCTGGGAATCATGGGCCAAATGCTCTGCCTGAGTTTTGCCCCTCTCTCACCACCCCTCCTTGCTGGCAGATCTCCCTCCAGTACCTTTATGATGGCACCTATAGACATACCTGTGGAGGGACCCTGATCTCCAGGCAGCATGTCCTGACTGCTGCGCACTGCATCAGGTGAGTCCCCCCCACCCCTGAGCCATGGATCCTACTGCACAGAGGAAGGATACTGGGGGTCTATCTCCCTTCCCTCCATCCACAATGGGATCTGAAAGCTGCCTGGACATCATTTACAGAAGAAACAACAACACAGACCCCCAGAGCTGGACAAAAATTTCAAGTCCTCCTGGTCCAACCTGCTTCCAGATACAAAGATCTCCTTTGCAACATCCTCAGTAGATGCTCAGTCTAGGTTTATCACAAGTCCTAAGATGGGATAGTGACTTCTCCAAAGGTTCCCAGCATTTCTACCCACAGCAACAAATTCTTGCTGTTACAAAATAACATTCTTCCATTAGAATGTAGACACGCTTGCTGGACTTGTATCCCTGGCATTTAGTTCAGTGCCTAGAATTTTTTCAATTCTTAATCATTGCTTTATCTACCTATTTAGATTCATTTATCTATCTATTAATAGTATCTATCTGCCTTGTATTTATGTACCTATCTACTTATCAACATCTATCCATCCATCTGTCTATCTACCATCTGTTGGTGAGAATCAGATTCTGAATAGCTGGATGGGGAATGGATGCATGTAAAAGGAATAATAGACGGATAGATGGACATAGGAAGGTATACATAATAGAGATAGGAAGGTGGATAGATATAGATGAGAGAGAGAGAGAAAGAGACAGACAGAGAGAGATAAAATGTTGATTAAGAGTTGACAGAATTCAAGGCGAGAAACTGCTAAGCAGCAAGGAACAAATATAAGCAAGCAAAAATGGAATTTCCCCTTTGGAAACAAATTAGTTTGAAGGATGCAATTATCATTAAGTCAAGTAAAAAATGTACCAGCTATTATAATTTTGGAAAAATCAGAGCTGCAGCAAATGTCTGGGTAATGGAAGTGCCCCAGGAGGACTCACAATCTCCCAACTCTGTGCCAGGGTGGGTGGAGATAATGCTTCCCAGACTCCTCATCCAGTTCTGCTTTCTGCCTAGGTGGTCTGTAGCATAGTCCAAAGACTCACCCCATACTCTCACAGCTAATAATGTGTTGTAATCAGGATTTAAACCTCACTTCAAGTATTGCATGCTTCTCAGGAGATCATGGTGCTATTGAGCCAAAATCTACCTTCCGTAGACTCCATATATTGTTCTTAGTTTTCTCAGTTAGGATCTAAATCGACTACTTCTTTCCTTACAGCATTTGACACATTGGAAGACAATGATCATGCCTTTTCTTCTCTCACAGTTCAGTGAGGGTGATAGGGAGAGGTTTGTGGAATAAACATTTGTTGAACTGAACTAAAGACTTATGGTCCATGAATGAGCCAAGACCCAAATGTAACCAGATTCCCTCCCCATTCCCTTTATCCAGCAAAAACAGAACCTACCGAGTGTTGCTGGGCAAGCATAACCTGGTGGAGGGAGAGGATGGCTCTGTGGCAGTGGCTGTGGATACCATTTTTGTCCATGAGAGATGGTTCTCCTTGCTGGTGCGGTGAGTGGTCTCCATGCTGGCGCCTTTGTCCTCTTGGACATGGAGCCAGCCCTCAGGGCTAAGGCCAGAAAACTGGCCTCCATTATATCATCCATCCCCAATAATACCAACTCTGACCAGGTGCTGGAGATTGCAACAACTCCAATCCTCTCGCACCTACTGAAATATCCTCCCCACTGCTACAGCTCTCTCCTATAATAGTAATAGCACATTTTTATATGAGAGACTAAGATTTATACAGAGCTTTCCCTTCAGGACCCTTCAAAGATAAGTCAAGCAGAGATTCTTGGCTCCTTTTATAGATGAGGAAGTGAGGCACAAAGATCTGTGGTCAAATAGCAAGTCAATGACCATGTTAGAGAAGCCTTGTGAGTCCTAACCCAGGGCTCTTTCATCCTGGAGAGGGAGACAAGCAGGAGAGATTATCACCATCTTTCCCCCTCCACTCTCTCTCATCCAACAGAAGAAGGTTTCATGATGTCCTTACTATCCCAGTAGGAGGTAAGCTGCTTGAGGGAAGGAACTAGGACATTTATTTTATTTTATTTTATTTTATTTTATTTTATTTTATTTTATTTTATTTTATTTTATTTTATTTTATTTTATTTTATTTTATTTTCTGGTGAGGCAATCAGGGTTAAGTGACTTGCCCAGGGTCACACAGCTAGTGAGTGTTATGCCGGTGGTCTATCCACTGCACCACCTAGCTGCTCCTGGGACTACAACATTTTTCACCTCTCCACACCACTATGCTAGAGATAGCTAGGTGGTACAGTAGATAGACATCAGGCCTGGAGTTAGGAAGATCTGAGTTCAAATGTGGCCTCAAACCCTTACTAGTAGTATGACCCTGGGCAAGTCATTTAACCCTGTTTGACTCAATTTCCTCATCTGTAAAAAGAGCTGGAGAAGGAAATGACAAACAACTCCAGCATTCTTGCCAAGAAAACCCCATGGGAAAAGTCTGTCAGATCACCAAGAGTCACACAACAGAATGATTAAACAACAACAAATCCCCTATATTAAGCCCAGGGCCCCTGCACACAGTAGTAGCTGCTTAATCCATATGTCTAGAATTGGATTCTTGAATTCTGCTCCTAGCAATGACATTGCCCTCATCAAGCTGGCTGAGCCTGTGGAGCTGAGTGATACCATCAAGGTGGCCTGCCTGCCCCCAAAGGGATCCCTGCTGCCCCAAGGTTATCCTTGCTATGTGACTGGCTGGGGCCTCCTCCGGAGTAAGTGCATGACCTTCAAGGTTCCTTTTAGCCGTCTTTTGGGGAAGGGAAGGGGCACCTATCCTCAAACTGCACCACTGGATAGTCAAGCTCTAATGCCAAACTGCTGGAACCCAAAAAAGTCATCAGGCCTAGCTAATCAGGGCAGGCTTCCTGGAGGAAGAGGCCCTGTTTGTGCATAGTAATTGTGCTAGCTTCAACGCTCCTTTGCCTCTATCATCTTGATTTATTTGCCTAGCATCCCTGCAGAATACAAGTATTACTGATGCAGTTGTCTGGGTAAGGAAACTGAGACCCAGGGCAGTTAAATAATGTACCCAGGATATCATACAAATCAATCAGAGAAAGGGCTCAATGAGATCAGAAGCAGCAGCAGCAGCAGCTTCCAACAAAGCAAAAGACTTCATAGAAAGCCAAATATGTAAGAACAGCAGGACAGTGACTTGTTCCACAGCTAATCCTACCTGAACTATGCCAGGTGGCAAGGATTCCAGACCCCCTTCTCACCACTGATCACTCTTTAGTTTGGTTGTGTCCATTCTAAAACAGAGCCCCAAGAATTGGACACAAAAACTACAGACATAGTCCAGCCACATCAGAAAACAGTGGGACTCTTAACAGTGTGATCCAGGAGAAACCTTTTCAGTCTCACATTCTTCATCTGTAAAATGAAGGGCTTTGTCAAAATGATAATTAAGGATCCTCTCCACTCTGATTTCTCTGTTTTATAGTCTCTCTGGCTTCAGAATTCTTTTTTTTAAGATCCCTCCCACCTCTGACATTTTGTGTTCTAAGGGCTCTCCCACCTCTGATGTTCTCTGTTCTAACTTCCCTCTGAGTTCTGACATCCTGTGTTCTAATAGCCCTCCTGTCTCTGACTTACTGTGTTCTAAGGGCCCTCAGAGCTCTGACATTCCCCATCCTAAGGGCTTTCCCAGCTCTGATGTTATGTGTTCTAAGGCCTCTCCCAACTCTGACATTTTCCCTATCATTTCGTGCAATGGATATTGGGCTTCTGTTAATCTAGAAAGAATAAGATAACCGACGTCCTGAAATCCCCCTCACAAGTGATACACATCCTCATGCCATGTACAATTTCTTTGAATTTGGGTGGGCCTACTATGTTTGAGCGTTAGTTATCTTTCTGACAACTCTATAAGAAGCTGGGGCAGATGAGTTAGAGGGCCATGGGAAAATAAGCCAATTGTGACTTGTTCTCTCTTTCCCTAGCCGATGGCCCCATTTCTGATATTCTCCAGCAAGGCCTACTGCCCATAGTGGACCATAAAACATGCATTCGGCCAAGCTGGTGGGGCATCCTGGTGTCCAATAATATGGTGTGTGCTGGAGGAGATGGTGTCATCTCAGCGTGCAATGTGAGTTCTATTACTGAACAGTAAGCCAGGGATGAAAGAAACTGGGCCTTTTGGGAGAGCTTAGTGCAGATTCAGAGAGCTTTTGACTTTCTGACACCTTCATAGGGAGAACACTCAGGAAACCCTTTCCCAGAATTAGGGAAACCAACCAGAATGGCCTGAGGCCACAGATACCGCTTCATCTGCCATAATCAAACTTGATAAACACTAATCCATCATGCTCCTCTCTGCTTCCCAACATTATCACTGACTGTCCCTTTGGCAAAATTAATCATTCACACCCATCTCCTCACTACCACCACAAATAGACACACACTATCCCCATCATCATGGCAGTGTAGAAAAAGCATTTTGTAAACCATGTAACACAAAGGCAATGTAAGATACTGTTTTTATTACCCAATCAGTAACACCTCCCTCATTTTTAGCATCATTACCCTCTTCATTACCAGCACCAACCACCATCCTCATCACTACCAACATCACTAGCTTCATTACCATCAGCCCTATATCCACCACCAGCTCTACATTTCCATGACCAGGGAAGAAGAGAAAGGATAATTGTTTAAATAGTGCCCACTATGTGCCAGGTACTGGGCTAAGTGCTTGACAAACATCATCTCATTTGATCACCACCAACATCACCATCTCCATCATCACCTTGTCCACCACCATCATCATCTTTATCACTACCAACACCACTACCGTGTCCAGCCTCATCATCAATCCCACCACCAACACCAATATCTGAAAACTGAGTTGCTGACAGAGGCAATACCTGATCTTCTCCTATCTCTGAGTAGTATTCTACATTTCAGAGATGCTGGCTGAGATGGAGTGGTTGGAGAAACCAAGGCACTTAGAAAAGCACTAATTGCCCAAGGTCACATAAAAAGCAAGTCCATGTCAAGATAGCCACAGTTGCCTCATGATGGAAGGAATAGAAACTTTCTCTTCATGGTTCTGAGTTGACTTGTGACCAAGGCTCCTATTTCTTGGAGACAGGGAGACTCAGGTGGACCCCTGAACTGTAAGGCTGAAGATGGAACCTGGCAAGTGAGAGGTATTGTGAGTTTTGGTTCTAACGAGGGCTGCAACGTAGAAAAGAAGCCCACGGTCTTCACCCGGGTCTCTGCCTACATTGACTGGATTAATAAGGTACGTTCATTCATTTAGTCATTCATTCATACATCTATCCATTCATTTATCCGTACAACAGCAACAATAAAAAGCCAAACTGAGTGAGGGGGGTGGAGGCTCTCTTAGGGCATGGGAGTGGGTTGGGGGAGGGCCAGATTGAGATTCAGGGAAGGAGTATGGAACTCAGTGAGGAGGATGGGAACTTAACTATAGGGATAGAAAACTCATTGAGGGTCTTGGGGCTCAGTGAGGGCATAAGGGATTGGGGATAAGAATAAAGGCTCAGTGAGGCAATGTGGCCTCAAAAAAGAATGTGAGGGGCTCAGGGAATAGGATGAGACCTTAGAAAATGCATGGAGGCTCAGTGAGGGGGAAGAAGTGACTCTGAGGGGGTATCAAGGGAGTAATCCAGGGCACAATGAATGCAGGGGGCATTGTCAATGCCTAGAACTAGAGCTTAGGGAAGGGATAGGGCCTAAGTGTAAAATGAGGGGCTCAGGGGACTGGGGTTCAGTAAAGAGTTGGGGACTCATTATAAGGATCTGGGTTCAATGAGGACATGAAAGCTCAGTGAGCCAATGAGGGCTCAGCAAGAAAATGGAGGCTCAGGGAGAAGGATGTGGGGTTTGTGGAGACACAGGAAAGGGGCTCAGGGTTCAGGAAAAGATAAGATCTAAGTGAAAAGTTGGAAAGTTCAGTGAGGAGGATGGGGAAGTCAGGGACTTGAGGGAAAGGACCAGTGATATTCAGCCAATAAGAGGACCCAGAATAGGGCAGGAGAAGCCATGAGGAGAAGGCCTTCTGAGTCCTGGGCTGAAGTCTTCTGGGCCCCATGAAGACGCCCCAAGGCAGTCAAAGTCTTCAAATTATTCTCTGTTCCTCCAGAAACTGCTGCTCTGAATCATCACCAGTGTCTCTACTGGGAATCCCCTGGATGCTTCCCAATAAACCCTCCCAATCAGTGCCATCTTGGATTTTCAATAAAGTCTCCTCTCCTGCCTGTATACTTGGTTACTTGTTTGTCTGGACGCCTTCCCTCAGTTTCCCCTGACAGGCCCTAGGGCCAGGGCTTTCTGATAGGGCCTGCTCACTCCTAGGATACAGCCCCCTTCCTACAAGAACAGTTCAGAAGATTAATAATCTTGATAGGATTTAGGGCCTGGAGGGGACCTTCATCCTCACCTACCCCAGACTACATGAGGAAACTGAGATCCACAGAGGAAAAGTGACTGATTACTGTAGGATTCTATATAAGCTGCTCTTCATAACTTGGCCCCTTCCTAAATTTTCAGCTTTCTAATACTTTACTCCCCTCTTGGCACTCCATGTTACAGGGATGCTGGCCTTCTTGCAGTGCTGCAAACCAACATCTCCCACCTCTGTGTCTTTGAGCTAGCTAACCCCCACATCAGTAATATGCTTTTCTTCCTCACCTCTGCTTCATCATCCTTAAATCCCAGCTCAAATCCCACCTTCCATCCCAGCTGATATAATGTAACATTACTCTTTCTCTTTTATAGATCTAGTTACTTGTATGTTGTTTCTACACTAGAACAAGCGTTCACTAGGGGCAGGGATTGGTTTTTCCTGTTTTCTGTATCCTCAGCACTTAGGATAGCACCTGGCATAAATGTTTGTGGATTTATTAACTGACTGACTAACAAACTGTTCAAAGTCACAAACATCAGAACTGAGATTCACACCCAGGCCTCTGTCTCCAAATCACTTGCTCTTTTTATAAAAACTGCGCTGTCAGCTCCCTGCTAGGCTCCGGGTGGCCCAGGCAGGCCTAGGGATTTGGGAGGATCAGGAGACGGGGCTGAACCTGTTCCCTGGGCAAAGTCAGGTAAGAAGAGGGGGTGGTGGTGGTGGTATATACCAAGGATAAGCTGTCCCCAGGCTTAAACAGAGGTACCGAATGACTGCATCACCCCCAGGCCTGATCATTGTTTAGTCATCTCAGTTGTGTCCGACTCTCCCTCACTCCATTTGGGGTTTTCTTGGCAAAGATACTGGTGTGATTTACCATTTCCTCCTCCAGCTCATTTTACAGATGAAGTAACTGAGGCAAATAGGGTGAAGTGACTTGCCCAGGGTCACACAGCCACTAAATGTTTGAGGCCAGATTTGAATTCTAGATGAATCTTCCTGCCAGGCCTGGTACTCTATACACTGCACCACCTAGCTGATAGGAAGTCAATAGCACTAATAGGCATCACCCCCAATTCTCTGAGCTTCAAGGTACACAAATAACTTTCCTCATTAGAACCCCATGAGGAGGAATTATAAGTGCTATCATCCCCATTTTATAGATGAAGAGACTGAGGGTCAGTTTCTGGGTGCTTAAGGTTACCCACTTGGGAAGTGTCAGAACCAATCAACTGGCTCCAGGTTCGGTGTTCTTTGCTGCCTCTAAACATAAATAAAATAATTAACAATGCAATATTGATTTTATTATACTTAAAAGAGATTTAACTTATTTTATTAATCATTTTAATTTAAGTAATTGATAGATTATCATTTATTTCAGCCATGTTTATTTCAACTAAAACCAGTGTTATAGAAGATTCAGTGGTAGAGACAAAACCTTTCCCATAATTGTTTGAAGAAAGAAGAGATCCCTCTGGGTTGCAGTAGCCAGGGCAGGCTTCTTGGAGGATGGAGGGCTCAAGCCAGGCCATCCCCACCCCCACACCCCAGCATGACTCTACTGTATATTGTATGCAGCCTGCCAGAGCCACAACTAAGATAGGGCACCCAGGACTTTCTCACAGGTGCCAAAATTTGATTGGATAATGTTTTATTGGATAATTTGTTCTAGAGGCCACACTCCCTGACATCTCTACAGCTGAGATGGGCGGGGAATGGAAAGATGGGACAGGGAAGAGAAGGGAGTAGGTTCACTAGCAGTAAAAGCTGGTGGAGAAGGAGAGAAGAGAAAGAGAATGGGCTGCCCTAGTCTTCTGCTGCAACTACATTGACCCATGCACCAAAGGAACTTGGGAGGGGAAGGTGGGAGCAGATGATAGATTAGAAGTGGCCTTCTCCACCAAGAACTGGGGATACAGCAGAGAGGCAGGGTGGAATAAGGGGAAGAGAGCCTTTGATGGGGCCTATATAATGAGGACTGGAGCATGTCCAAAGTGCAGATACAGTGTGCTGGTGCAACTTCTCCATGTAAAGGAAGCTCGGGAGCCTGCTTCCAGTATGGGAGTGACACCCTGATGTATGTACCAGTCCCCTCTTATACACACATGTTACTCACCTGCTGGCAAAGAGGTGATACACTCCAGATGAGGAAGAAGAACTACATTTTTAGACATGGCCACCATGTGGAGTTGTTCTGTGGGGTAGCAATGGTAATGTCAAAAAAGAAGGGGGGAAAGAAGAAAAAAAGGAAGGAGAAGGAGGAGGAGGAGGACAAGGGAGGGAGAAAAAGAAGGAAGGAAGGAAGGAAACAAAGAAAGAAAAATGAAAGAAAGAAAAAGGAAGAAAGAGAAGCAGAGGAAGAACATTAAAATGTTTTTTAAAGTATATAAAGACCTGCAGAAGGGCATTCAAAGAAAAGCAAAAACAAGCAGGGACATCTTGAAAGTTACCAGTGAATTTTGTAACATATTTTCTTTTTTTAAGGGATGCAGTACAGAATAGAGATTCATGACACCTGAGATGCTTCCTCATAAGGAAGACACTAGAAAGCCTTCTCCAGGTTCAGTGGGCCAGCAGCTACTTAAACCATGTTCACAATATATCTACTTTTACCAGACAGCAAATACGTTAAACAAAACTTTGGTAGGAAGCTCACAGTGAAAATATAATTTTTAATTCCTACAACTTAATGGTATTTATTAGTAATGATTAATAATCATGAATTTATTACAAAATAAAAGACATTTAATCAAGCAGACTAGCAAATAGAGTGAGGGGAAAAGATCTTCCTATGTGCACATGGGATGTATTTTCCTATAGGTCACCATACTTACCAGTGGAAAAAGGGAATGGAATAAACATCTACTAAACTCCTACCATGTGCCAGGCACTGTGTTAAGCACTTTACAAATATCATCTCATTTAAGGTAGGTGGTATTATTATCCCCATTTTACATATGAGGAAACTGAGGCAGATAGAAGTTAAGTGACTTGCCCAGACTCTCACAGCTAGTAAGTGTCTAAGGCTGGATTTGAAATTGGGTCTTTCTGAATCCAGGTCTAGCATTCTATCCACTGCATTGAATTCAATGACCTCTAAGGTCCCCTCACACTCTAGATCAATGATCTATGATCCCATGAACCTCATTCATAACTTAGTCCCATCCCTTCACTAAGCCTTCATCCTGCCACCAAGTTCCCTACACCCTCACAGAGCCCCATTCCCTGAATCCCTATCTCAGGGGTGGGGAGCCTGCACTTGTGGCCCTCTAGGTCCTCAAATGCAGCCCTTTGACTGAATCCATTGGACTTCACAGAACAAATCTCACGTCTATTCTTTGAAGTTTGGATTCAGTCAAACGATTGCACTTGAGGACCTAGAGGGCCACATGTGACCTTGAGGCTGCAAGTTCTCCACCCTAGCTCTGTCTTTTCCCTGAGATTCCCCTCCACTCTCTGAGCCCATGTATGCCTTTACTGAACCCTCATTGGCAGAATCAGCATGGTGTGGTAGACTGGAGTCAAAGGCCATTAAGCATTCTAGCTCGCTCACTTGATACTTATTGGACAAGTGACTTCATTCTCTGAGCTTCAGCCTCTTCATCTGTAGAGTGAGGGGGTTGGACCAGATGACCTGTGAGGCCCCTCCAACTCTGTCCCTTTGATCAGGTCCAGCTCCCAAGGGCAGACTCCCCCAACCCCGCCCCACGCCATTCAAGGCATTGCAGAGGACACAGTAATCTTTCCCTCAAGAAATGCTAATTGATTGATACAGGAACTGATAAGCCATTCACTACCTGATTGGATCAATGTTCCCAGTGCCCAGAACTGGCCCCTGAGTCACCACTGCCAAGGGCCTGGCTCAGTAGCACCATGTTGGCCTGGGGACTCTCTCAGGAAGTGAGGAGTGGAAGCAAAGCCAGGTCCCTAATCAGTTTTCACCTGACTCTTTTCTCAGGTTGCCTAGACAACTGGAGGCCTTGAGAAGGTGTTGACAGGGACAAAAAGAAGTCATATGCCCCCTTCCCCTTGTTTCCTTGGCAGCAGATCTCCAGATCAAATACAAAATCCTCAGCTTGGCATTCAAAGCCCTTCCTAACCTAACCCCTCCTACCTTTCCAGTCTTCTCATTCCTTACTCCCAGTAGGAACTCTTTGATCCAGTGATACTGGTTTCCTTGTTCCATGAACAAGACATCCCTGGACTCCAGGCATGTTCTCTGCCTGTCCCTCTTGTCTAGAATAGAATGCTCTCCCTTCTCATCTCCACCTCCTGGCTTCCCTGTCTTCCTTCTAGTCGCAACTAAAATCTCACCTTCTACAGGGAGCCTTTCTCACCTCCCCTGAATTCTAGTGGCTTCCTTCTTAATTGTTTCCTATTTATCCTGTATATAGCTTGTTTGTAAATATGTGTTCGCTTGTTGTCTTCTCCATTAGACTGTCAGCTCCTTGAGGGCAGGGACTGTTATTTGCCTCTTTTTGTATCCTCAGCATTTAGAACAGTGCCTGGTACATAGTAGGCACTTCATAAATGTTTATTGACTGACTGACATGCAGCCAAACAGACTTCCTTTTTTCCTTCTAAGCAAAGCAACCTCTGAAGCTTATTAGCTGCTTTGCTCTGGAGGCAGAGTCATTTAAAGGGCTTAAGTCATGCTAAAAAAAAAAAAAAAAAGTAAAGTGCTTAATTCAATTAACCCCTCAACTTCAGTTTCTTCGGGCAACTAGGTGGCACAGTAGATAGAGCACTGACCCTGAAGTCAGGAAGACCTGAGTTCAAATCCGGCCTCAGACCAAGCACTTGACACGTACTAGCTGTGTGACCTTGGGCAAGTCACTTAACCCCGATTGCCTCACTAAAAAAAAAAAAAACAACTTCAGTTTCTTCATCTATAAAATGGGAATAATAGTTGCTCCTACCTCACAAGGTAGATACAATTATTCATAGGGTTTTTTGTGAAGCTCAAATTCAATGATGCATCTAAGGTCCTTTGTGAACCTTTAAGTGATATAGGAATGTCAGCTAGTATTAGTATCATCATCCTTAAGTAGTAGTAGTAGTAGTAGCAGTAATAGTAGTAGTTGTTGTTGTTGTTGTAACTGTAGTTGCAATAGTAGTTGTAGCAGTAGTTGTTATTGTGGTTGTAGTTGTAGTATTTGTAGTTGCTGTTGTAGTACTTGTTATAGTAGTTGTAGTAGTTGTCGTTTTTGTAGTTGTAGTAGTAATAGCAGTACTAGTTGTTGTAGTAGTTGTAGTTATAGTAGTAGC